>NW_025728215.1:0-119411 GCF_021461385.2 Schistocerca piceifrons | reverse complement strand
GTTCCTCGATTTAGAAGGAGATGTCATAGAACCAATGGTATTTCATATTGACACCACTTCCGTGTTAATTCGGCAGTGTGAGGGGCGAGGGATGCAGTAAAGTTGGAATAGTGCATCGGAAAGGGGATACTCGCCTCCCAAAAGAAAATATTGTCGTTTCCGTAGAAACGTTACTCGATTTAGAAGGAGAAGTTATAGAACACATAGTATTCCATAGCGACTCAATTTCAGTGTTACTTCGTCAATGGGAGGGAGCGAGGGATGCAGTAAAGAAGGAATAGTGAATCGGAACGGAGATACTCTCCTCCCAAAAGAAACTCTTGTCGTTTCCGTAGAAACGTTACTCGATTTAGAAGGAGATGTCATAGAACCAACAGTATTTCATAGCGACACCACTTCCGTGTTAATTCGTAAGTGTGAGGGGCGGGGGATGCAGTAAAGATGGAATAGTGCATCGGAAAGGGTATACTCGCCTCCCAAAAGTAAATATTGTCGTTTCCGTAGAAACGTTCCTCGATTTAGAAGGAGAAGTTATAGAACACATAGTATTCCATAGCGACTAAATTTCAGTGTTAATTCGTCAATGGGAGGGAGCGAGGGATGCAGTAAAGAAGGAATAGTGAATCGGAACGGAGATACTCTCCTCCCAAAAGAAACTCTTGTCGTTTCCATAGAAACGTTACTCGATTTAGAAGGAGATGTCATAGAACCAATAGTATTTCATAGCGACACCACTTCCGTGTTAATTCGTCATTGTGAGAGGCGAGGGATGCAGTAAAGATGGAACAGTGCATCGGAAAGGGGATACTCGCCTCCCAAAAGAAAATATTGTCGGTTCCGTAGAAACGTTCCTCGATTTAGAAGGAGAGGTTATAGAACACATAGTATTCCATAGCGACTCAATTTCAGTGTTAATTCGTCAATGGGAGGGAGCGAGGAATGCAGTAAAGAAGGAATAGTGAATCGGAACGGAGATACTCTCCTCCCAAAAGAAAGTCTTGTCGTTTCCATAGAAACGTTACTCGATTTAGAAGGAGATGTCATAGAACCAATAGTATTTCATAGCGACACCACTTCCGTGTTAATTCGTCAGTGTGAGGGGCGAGGGATGCAGTAAAGATGGAATAGTGCATCGGAAAGGGGATACTCGCCTCCCAAAAAAATATTGTCGTTTCCGTAGAAACGTTCCTCGATTTAGAAGGAGAAGTTATAGAACACATAGTATTCCATAGCGACTCAATTTCACCGTTAATTCGTCAATGTGAGGGAGCGAGGGATGCAGTATTGAAGGAATAGTGAATCGGAACGGAGATACTCTCCTCCCAAAAGAAACTCTTGTCGTTTCCATAGAAACGTTACTCGATTTAGAAGGAGATGTCATAGAACCAGTAGTATTTCATAGCGACACCACTTCCGTGTTAATTCGTCAGTGTGAGGGGCGAGGGATGCAGTAAAGATGGAATAGTGCATCGGAAAGGGGATACTCGCCTCCCAAAAGAAAATATTGTCGTTTCCGTAGAAACGTTCCTCGATTTAGAAGGAGAAGTTATAGAACACATAGTATTCCATAGCGACTCAATTTCAGTGTTAATTCGTCAATGTGAGGGAGCGAGGGATGCAGTAAAGAAGGAATAGTGAATCGGAACGGAGATACTCTCCTCCCAAAAGAAACTCTTGTCGTTTCCATAGAAACGTTACTCGATTTAGAAGGAGATGTCATAGAACCAATAGTATTTCATAGCGACACCACTTCCGTGTTAATTAGTCAGTGTGAGGGGCGAGGGATGCAGTAAAGATGGAATAGTGCATCGGAAAGGGGATACTCGCCTCCCAAAGGAAAATATTGTCGTTTCCGTAGAAACGTTCCTCGATTTAGAAGGAGAAGTTATAGAACACAAAGTATTCCATAGCGACTCAATTTCAGTGTTAATTCGTCAATGGGAGGGAGCGATGGATGCAGTAAAGAAGGAATAGTGAATCGGAACGGAGATACTCTCCTCCCAAAAGAAACTCTTGTCGTTTCCATAGAAACGTTACTCGATTTAGAACGAGATGTCATAGAACCAATAGTGTTTCATAGCGACACCACTTCCGTGTTAATTCGTCAGTGTGAGGGGCGAGGGATGCAGTAAAGATGGAATAGTGCATCGGAAAGGGGATACTCGCCTCCCAAAAGAAAATATTGTCGTTTCCGTAGAAACGTTCCTCGATTTAGAAGGAGAAGTTATAGAACACATAGTATTCCATAGCGACTCAATTTCAGTGTTAATTCGTCAATGGGAGGGAGCGAGGGATGCAGTAAAGAAGGAATAGTGGATCGGAATGGAGATACTCTCCTCCCAAAAGAATCTCTTGTCGTTTCCATAGAAACGTTACTCGATTTAGAAGGAGATGTCATAGAACCAATAGTATTTCATAGCGACACCACTTCCGTGTTAATTCGTCAGTGTGAGGGGCGAGGGATGCAGTAAAGATGGAATAGTGCATCGGAAAGGGGATACTCGCCTCCCAAAAGAAAATATTGTCGTTTCCGTAGAAACGTTCCTCGATTTAGAAGGACAAGTTATAGAACACATAGTATTCCAATGCGACTCAATTTCAGTGCTAATTCGTCAATGTGAGGGAGCGAGGGATGCAGTAAAGAAGGAATAGTGAATCGGAACGAAGATACTCTCCTCCCAAAAGAAACTCTTGTCGTTTCCATAGAAACTTTACTCGATTTAGAAGGAGATTTCATAGAACCATTAGTATTTCATATTGACACCACTTCCTTGTTAATTCGTCGGTGTGAGGGGCGAGGGATGCAGTAAAGATGGAATAGTGCATCGGAAAGGGGATACTCGCCTCCTAAAAGAAAATATTGTCGTTTCCGTAGAAACGTTCCTCGATTTAGAAGGAGAAGTTACAGAACACATAGTATTCCATAGCGACTCAATTTCAGTGTTAATTCGTCAATGGGAGGGAGCGAGGGATGCAGTAAAGAAGGAATAGTGAATCGGAACGGAGATACTCTCCTCCCAAAAGAAACTCTTGTCGTTTCCATAGAAACGTTACTCGTTTAGAAGGAGATGTCATAGAACCAATAGTATTTCATATTGACACCACTTCCGTGTTAATTCGTCAGTGTGAGGGGCGAGAGATGCAGTAAAGATGGAATAGTGCATCGGAAAGGGGATACTCGCCTCCCAAAAGAAAATATTGTCGTTTCCGTAGAAACGTTCCTCGATTTAGAAGGAGAAGTTATAGAACACATAGTATTCCATAGCGACTCAATTTCAGTGTTAATTCGTCAATGGGAGGGAGCGAGGGATGCAGTAAAGAAGGAATAGTGAATCGGAACGGAGATACTCTCCTCCCAAAAGAAACTCTCGTCGTTTCCATAGAAACGTTACTCGATTTAGAAGGAGATGTCATAGAACCAATAGTATTTCATATTGAATCCACTTCCGTGTTAATTCGTCAGTGTGAGGGGCGAGGGGTGCAGCAAAGATGGAATAGTGCATCGGAAAGGGGATACTCGCCTCCCAAAAGAAAATATTGTCGTTTCCGTAGAAACGTTCCTCGATTTAGAAGGAGAAGTTATAGAACACAAAGTATTCCATAGCGACTCAATTTCAGTGTTAATTCGTCAATGGGAGGGAGCGAGGGATGCAGTAAAGAAGGAATAGTGAATCGGAACGGAGATACTCTCCTCCCAAATGAAACTCTTGTCGTTTCCATAGAAACGTTACTCGATTTAAAACGAGATGTCATAGAACCAATAGTATTTCATAGCGACACCACTTCCGTGTTAATTCGTCAGTGTGAGGGGCGAGGGATGCAGTAAAGATGGAATAGTGCATCGGAAAGGGGATACTCGCCTCCCAAAAGAAAATATTGTCGTTTCCGTAGAAACGTTCCTCGGTTTAGAAGGAGAAGTTATAGAACACAAAGTATTCCATAGCGACTCAATTTCAGTGTTAATTCGTCAATGGGAGGGAGCGAGGGATGCAGTAAAGAAGGAATAGTGAATCGGAACGGAGATACTCTCCTCCCAAATGAAACTCTTCTCGTTTCCATAGAAACGTTACTCGATTTAGAACGAGATGTCATAGAACCAATAGTATTTCATAGCGACACCACTTCCGTGTTAATTCGTCAGTGTGAGGGGCGAGGGATGCAGTAGAGAAGGAATAGTGAATCGGAACGGAGATACTCTCCTCCCAAAAGAAACTCTTGTCGTTTCCATAGAAACGTTACTCGATTTAGAAGGAGATGTCATAGAACCAATAGTATTTCATATTGAATCCACTTCCGTGTTAATTCGTCAGTGTGAGGGGCGAGGGGTGCAGTAAAGATGGAATAGTGCATCGGAAAGGGGATACTCGCCTCCCAAAAGAAAATATTGTCGTTTCCGTAGAAACGTTCCTCGATTTAGAAGGAGAAGTTATAGAACACAAAGTATTCCATAGCGACTGAATTTCAGTGTTAATTCGTCAATGGGAGGGAGCGAGGGATGCAGTAAAGAAGGAATAGTGAATCGGAACGGAGATACTCTCCTCCCAAATGAAACTCTTGTCGTTTCCATAGAAACGTTACTCGATTTAGAACGAATTGTCATAGAACCAATAGTATTTCATAGCGACACAACTTCCGTGTTAATTCGTCAGTGTGAGGGGCGAGGGATGCAGTAAAGAAGGAATAGTGAATCGGAACGGAGATACTCTCCTCCCAAAAGAAACTCTTGTCGTTTCCATAGAAACGTTACTCGATGTAGAAGGAGATGTCATAGAACCAATAGAATTTCATATTGAATCCACTTCCGTGTTAATTCGTCAGTGTGAGGGGCGAGGGGTGCAGTAAAGATGGAATAGTGCATCGGAAAGGGGATACTCGCCTCCCAAAAGAAAATATTGTCGTTTCCGTAGAAACGTTCCTCGATTTAGAAGGAGAAGTTATAGAACACAAAGTATTCCATAGCGACTCAATTTCAGTGTTAATTCGTCAATGGGAGGGAGCGAGGGATGCAGTAAAGAAGGAATAGTGAATCGGAACGGAGATACTCTCCTCCCAAATGAAACTCTTGTCGTTTCCATAGAAACGTTACTCGATTTAGAACGAGATGTCATAGAACCAATAGTATTTCATAGCGACACCACTTCCGTGTTAATTCGTCAGTGTGAGGGGCGAGGGATGCAGTAAAGAAGGAATAGTGAATCGGAACGGAGATACTCTCCTCCCAAAAGAAACTCTTGTCGTTTCCATAGAAACGTTACTCGATTTAGAAGGAGATGTCATAGAACCAATAGTATATCATATTGAATCCACTTCCGTGTTAATTCGTCAGTGTGAGGGGCGAGGGGTGCAGTAAAGATGGAATAGTGCATCGGAAAGGGGATACTCGCCTCCCAAAAGAAAATATTGTCGTTTCCGTAGAAACGTTCCTCGATTTAGTAGGAGAAGTTATAGAACACAAAGTATTCCATAGCGACTCAATTTCAGTGTTAATTCGGCAATGGGAGGGAGCGAGGGATGCAGTAAAGAAGGAATAGTGAATCGGAACGGAGATACTCTCCTCCCAAATGAAACTCTTGTCGTTTCCATAGAAACGTTACTCGATTTAGAACGAGATGTCATAGAACCAATAGTAATTCATAGCGACACCACTTCCGTGTTAATTCGTCAGTGTGAGGGGCGAGGGATGCAGTAAAGATGGAATAGTGCATCGGAAAGGGGATACTCGCCTCCCAAAAGAAAATATTTTCGTTTCCGTAGAAACGTTGCTCGATTTAGAAGGAGAAGTTATAGAACACATAGTATTCCATAGCGACTCAATTTCAGTGATAATTCGTCAATGGGAGGGAGCGAGGGATGCAGTAAAGGAGGAATAGTGAATCTGAACGGAGATACTCTCCTCCCAAAAGAATCTCTTGTCGTTTCCATAGAAACGTTACTCGATTTTAAAGGAGATGTCATAGAACCAATAGTATTTCATAGCGACACCACTTCCGTGTTAATTCGTTAGTGTGAGGGGCGAGGGATGCAGTAAAGATGGAATAGTGCATCGGAAAGGGCATACTCGCCTCCCAAAAGAAATTAATGTCGTTTCCGTAGAAACGTTCCTCGATTTAGAAGGAGAAGTTATAGAGCACATAGTATTCCATAGCGACTCAATTTCAGTGTTAATTCGTCAATGGGAGGGAGCGAGGGATGCAGTAAAGAAGGAATAGTGAATCGGAACGGAGATACTCTCCTCCCAAAAGAAACACTTGTCGTTTCCATAGAAACGTTACTCGATTTAGAAGCAGATGTCATAGAACCAATAGTATTTCATATTGACACCACTTCCGTATTAATTCGTCAGTGTGAGGGGCGAGGGATGCAGTAAAGATGGAATAGTGCATCGGAAAGGGGATACTCGACTCCCAAAAGATAATATTGTCGTTTCCATAGAAACGTTACTCGATTTAGAACGAGATGTCATAGAACCAATAGTATTTCATAGCGACACCACTTCCGTGTTAATTCGTCAGTGTGAGGGGCGAGGGATGCAGTAAAGAAGGAATAGTGAATCGGAACGGAGATACTTTCCTCCCAAAAGAAACTCTTGTCGTTTCCATAGAAACGTTACTCGATTTAGAAGGAGATGTCATAGAACCAATAGTATTTCATATTGAATCCACTTCCGTGTTAATTCGTCAGTGTGAGGGGCGAGGGGTGCAGTAAAGATGGAATAGTGCATCGGAAAGGGGATACTCGCCTCCCAAACGAAAATATTGTCGTTTCCGTAGAAACGTTCCTCGATTTAGAAGGAGAAGTTATAGAACACAAAGTATTCCATAGCGACTCAATTTCAGTGTTAATTCGTCAATGGGAGGGAGCGAGGGATGCAGTAAAGAAGGAATAGTGAATCGGAACGGAGATACTCTCCTCCCAAATGAAACTCTTGTCGTTTCCATAGAAACGTTACTCGATTTAGAACGAGATGTCATAGAACCAATAGTATTTAATAGCGACACCACTTCCGTGTTAATTCGTCAGTGTGAGGGGCGAGGGATGCAGTAAAGAAGGAATAGTGAATCGGAACGGAGATACTCTCCTCCCAAAAGAAACTCTTGTCGTTTCCATAGAAACGTTACTCGATTTAGAAGGAGATGTCATAGAACCAAAAGTATTTCATATTGAATCCACTTCCGTGTTAATTCGTCAGTGTGAGGGGCGTGGGGTGCAGTAAGGATGGAATAGTGCATCGGAAAGGGGATACTCGCCTCCCAAAAGAAAATATTGTCGTTTCCGTAGAAACGTTCCTCGATTTAGAAGGAGAAGTTATAGAACACAAAGTATTCCATAGCGACTCAATTTCAGTGTTAATTCGTCAATGGGAGGGAGCGAGGGATGCAGTAAAGAAGGAATAGTGAATCGGAACGGAGATACTCTCCTCCCAAATGAAACTCTTGTCGTTTCCATAGAAACGTTACTCGATTTAGAACGAGATGTCATAGAACCAATAGTATTTCATAGCGACACCACTTCCGTGTTAATTCGTCAGTGTGGGGGGCGAGGGATGCAGTAAAGATGGAATAGTGCATCGGAAAGGGGATACTCGCCTCCCAAAAGAAAATATTGTCGTTTCCGTAGAAACGTTGCTCGATTTAGAAGGAGAAGTTATAGAACACATAGTATTCCATAGCGACTCAATTTCAGTGATAATTCGTCAATGGGAGGGAGCGAGGGATGCAGTAAAGAAGGAATAGTGAATCGGAACGGAGATACTCTCCTCCCAAAAGAATCTCTTGTCGTTTCCATAGAAACGTTACTCGATTTAGAAGGAGATGTCATAGAACCAATAGTATTTCATAGCGACACCACTTCCGTGTTAATTCGTTAGTGTGAGGGGCGAGGGATGCAGTAAAGATGGAATAGTGCATCGGAAAGGGCATACTCGCCTCCCAAAAGAAAATATTGTCGTTTCCGTAGAAACGTTCCTCGATTTAGAAGGAGAAGTTATAGAGCACATAGTATTCCATAGCGACTCAATTTCAGTGTTAATTCGTCAATGGGAGGGAGCGAGGGATGCAGTAAAGAAGGAATAGTGAATCGGAACGGAGATACTCTCCTCCCAAAAGAAACACTTGTCGTTTCCATAGAAACGTTACTCGATTTAGAAGGAGATGCCACAGAACCAATAGTATTTCATATTGACACCACTTCCGTATTAATTCGTCAGTGTGAGGGGCGAGGGATGCAGTAAAGATGGAATAGTGCATCGGAAAGGGGATACTCGACTCCCAAAAGATAATATTGTCGTTTCCATAGAAACGTTACTCGATTTAGAAGGAGATGTCATAGAACCAATAGTATTTCATAGCGACACCACTTCCGTGTTAATTCGTTAGTGTGAGGTGCGAGGGATGCAGTAAAGATGGAATAGTGCATCGGAAAGGGGATACTCGCTTCCCAAAAGAAAATATTGTCGTTTCCGTAGAAACGTTACTCGATTTAGAAGGAGATGTCATAGAACCAATAGTATTTCATAGCGACACCACTTCCGTGTTAATTCGTTAGTGTGAGGGACGAGGGATGCAGTAAAGATGGAATAGTACATCGGAAAGGGGATACTCGCCTCCCAAAAGAAAATATTGTCGTTTCCATAGAAACTTTACTCGATTTAGAAGGAGATGTCATAGAACCAATAGTATTTCATAGCGACACCACTTCCGTGTTAATTCGTTAGTGTGAGGTGCGAGGGATGTAGTAAAGATGGAATAGTGCATCGGAAAGGGGATACTCGCCTCCCAAAAGAAAATATTGTCGTTTCCGTAGAAACGTTCCTCGATTTAGAAGGAGAAGTTATAGAACACATAGCATTACATAGCGACTCAATTTCAGTGTTAATTCGTCAATGGGAGGGAGCGAGGGATGCAGTAAAGAAGGAATAGTGAATCGGAAAGGAGATACTCTCCTCCCAAAAGAAACTCTTGTCGTTTCCATAGAAACGTTACTCGATTTAGAAGGAGATGTCATAGAACCAATAGTATTTCATATTGACACCACTTCCGTGTTAATTCGTCAGTGTGAGGGGCGAGGGATGCAGTAAAGATGGAATAATGCATCGGAAAGGGGATACTCGCCTCCCAAAAGAAAATATTGCCGTTTCCATAGAAACGTTACTCGATTTAGAAGGAGATGTCATAGAACCAATAGTATTTCATAGCGACACCACTTCCGTGTTAATTCGTTAGTGTGAGGGGCGAGGGATGCAGTAAAGATGGAATAGTGCATCGGAAAAGGGATTCTCGCCTCCCAAAAGAAAATATTGTCGTTTCCATAGAAACGTTACTCGATTTAGAAGGAGATGTCATAGAACCAATAGTATTTCATAGCGACACCACTTCCGTGTTAATTCGTTAGTGCGAGGGGCGAGGGATGCAGTAAAGATGGAATAGTGCATCGGAAAGGGGATACTCGCCTCCCAAAAGAAAATATTGTCGTTTCCATAGAAACGTTCCTCGATTTAGAAGGAGAAGTTATAGAACACATAGTATTCCATAGCGACTCAATTTCAGTGTTAATTCGTCAATGGGAGGGAGCGAGGGATGCAGTAAAGAAGGAATAGTGAATCGGAACGGAGATACTCTCCTCCCAAAAGAAACTCTTGTCGTTTCCGTAGAATCGTTACTCGATTTAGAAGGAGATGTCATAGAACCAATAGTATTTCATAGCGACACCACTTCCGTGTTAATTCGTCAGTGTGAGGGGCGAGGGATGCAGTAAAGATGGAATAGTGCATCGGAAAGGGGATACTCGCCTCCCAAAAGAAAATATTGTCGTTTCCATAGAAACGTTACTCGATTTAGAAGGAGATGTCATAGAACCAATAGTATTTCATAGCGACACCACTTCCGAGTTAATTCGTTAGTGCGAGGGGCGAGGGATGCAGTAAAGATGGAATAGTGCATCGGAAAGGGGATACTCGCCTCCCAAAAGAAAATATTGTCGTTTCCGTAGAAACGTTCCTCGATTTAGAAGGAGAAGTTATAGAACACATAGTATTCCATAGTGACCCAATTTCAGTGTTAATTCGTCAATGGGAGGGAGCGAGGGATGCAGTAAAGAGGGAATAGTGAATCGGAACGGAGATACTCTCCTCCCAAAAGAAACTCTTGTCGTTTCCATAGAAACGTTACTCGATTTAGAAGGAGATGTCATAGAAGTAATAGTGTTTCATATTGACACCATTTCCGTGTTAATTCGTCAGTGTGAGGGGCGAGGGATGCAGTAAAGATGGAATAGTGCATCGGAAAGGGGACACTCGCCTCCCAGAAGAAAATATTGTCGTTTCCGTAGAAACGTTCCTCGATTTAGAAGGAGAAGTTATAGCACACATAGTATTCCATAGCGACTCAATTTCAGTGTTAATTCGTCAATGGGAGGGAGCGAGGGATGCAGTAAAGAAGGAATAGTGAATCGGAACGGAGATACTCTCCTCCCAAAAGAAACACTTGTCGTTTCCATAGAAACGTTACTCGATTTAGAAGGAGATGTCATAGAACTAATAGTGTTTCATATTGACACCACTTCCGTGTTAATTCGGCAGTGTGAGGGGCGAGGGATGCAGTAAAGATGGAATAGTGCATCGGAAAGGGGATACTCGCCTCCCAAAAGAAAATATTGTCGTTTCCATAGAAACGTTACTCGATTTAGAAGGAGATGTCATAGAACCAATAGTATTTCATAGCGACACCACTTCCGTGTTAATTCGTTAGTGTGAGGGGCGAGGGATGCAGTAAAGATGGAATGGTGCATCGGAAAAGGGATACTCGCCTCCCAAAAGAAAATATTGTCGTTTCCGGAGAAACGTTCCTCGATTTAGAAGGAGAAGTTGTAGAACACATAGTATTCCATAGCGACTCAATTTCAGTGTTAATGCGTCAATGGGAGGGAGCGAGGGATGCAGTAAAGAAGGAATAGTGAATCGGAACGGAGTTACTCTCCTCCCAAAAGAAACTCTTGTCGTTTCCATAGAAACGTTACTCGATTTAGAAGGAGATGACGTAGAACCAATAGTATTTCATAGCGACACCACTTCCGTGTTAATTCGTCAGTGTGAGGGGCGAGGGATGCAGTAAAGATGGAATAGTGCATCGGAAAGGGGATACTCGCCTCCCAAAAGAAAATATTGTCGTTTCCGTAGAAACGTTCCTCGATTTAGAAGGAGAAGTTATAGAACACATAGTATTCCACAGCGACTCAGTTTCAGTGTTAATTCGTCAATGGGAGGGAGCGAGGGACGCAGTAAAGAAGGAATAGTGAATCGGAACGGAGATACTCTCCTCCCAAAAGAAACTCTTGTTGTTTCCATAGAAACGTTACTCGATTTAGAAGGAGATGTCATAGAACCAATAGTATTTCATAGCGACACCACTTCCGTGTTAATTCGTCAGTGTGAGGGGCGAGGGATGCAGTAAAGATGGAATAGTGCATCGGAAAGGGGATACTTGTCTCCCAAAAGAAAATATTGTCGTTTCCGTAGAAACGTTCCTCGATTTAGAAGGAGATGTCACAGAACCATTGGTATTTCATATTGACACCACTTCCGTGTTAATTCGTCGGTGTGAGGGGCGAGGGATGCAGTAAAGAAGGAATAGTGAATCGGAAAGGGGATACTCGCCTCTCAAAAGAAACTCTTGTCGTTACCATAGAAACGTTACTCGATTTAGAAGGAGATGTCATAGAACCAATGGTATTTCATATTGACACCACTTCCGTGTTAATTCGTCAGTGTGAGGGGCGTGGCATGCAGTAAAGATGGAATAGTGCATCGGAAAGGGGATACTCGCCTCCCAAAAGAAAATATTGTCGTTTCCGTAGAAACGTTCCCCGACTTAGAAGGAGAAGTTATAGAACACATAGTATTCCATAGCGACTCAATTTCAGTGTTAATTCGTCAATGGGAGGGAGCGAGGGATGCAGTAAAGAAGGAATAGTGAATCGGAACGGAGATACTCTCCTCCCAAAAGAAACTCTTGTCGTTTCCATAGAAACGTTACTCGATTTAGAAGGAGATGTCATAGAACCAATAGTATATCATAGCGACACCACTTCCGTGTTAATTCGTCAGTGTGAGGGGCGAGGGATGCAGTAAAGATGGAATAGTGCATCGGAAAGGGGATACTCGCCTCCCAAAAGAAAATATTGTCGTTTCCGTAGAAACGTTCCTCGATTTAGAAGGAGAAGTTATAGAACACATAGTATTCCATAGCGACTCAATTTCAGTGTTAATTTGTCAATGGGAGGGAGCGAGGGATGCAGTAAAGAAGGAATAGTGAATCGGAACGGAGATACTCTCCTCCCAAAGGAAACTCTCGTCGTTTCCATAGAAACGATACTCGATTTAGAAGGAGATGTCATAGAACCAATAGTATTTCATAGCGACACCACTTCCGTGTTAATTCGTCAGTGTGAGGGGCGAGGGATGCAGTAAAGATGGAATAGTGCATCGGAAAGGGGATACTCGCCTCCCAAAAGAAAATATTGTCGTTTCCGTAGAAACGTTCCTCGATTTAGAAGGAGAAGTTATAGAACACATAGTATTCCATAGCGACTTAATTTCAGTGTTAATTCGTCAATGGGAGGGAGCGAGGGATGCAGTAAAGAAGGAATAGTGAATTGGAACGGAGATACTCTCCTCCCAAAAGAAACTCTTGTCGTTTCCATAGAAACGTTACTCGATTTAGAAGGAGATGTCATAGAACCAATAGTATTTCATAGCGACACCACTTCCGTGTTAATTCGTCAGTGTGAGGGGCGAGGGATGCAGTAAAGATGGAATAGCGCATCGGAAAGGGGATACTCGCCTCCCAAAAGAAAATATTGTCGTTTCCGTAGAAACGTTCCTCGATTTAGAAGGAGATGTCATAGAACCAATGGTATTTCATATTGACACCACTTCCGTGTTAATTCGTCAGTGTGAGGGGCGAGGGATGCAGTAAAGATGGAATAGTGCATCGGAAAGGGGATACTCGCCTCCCAAAAGAAAATATTGTCGTTTCCGTAGAAACGTTCCTCGATTTAGAAGGAGATGTCATAGAACCAATGGTATTTCATATTGACACCACTTCCGTGTTAATTCGTCAGTGTGAGGGGCGAGGGATGCAGTAAAGTTGGAATAGTGCATCGGAAAGGGGATACTCGCCTCCCAAAAGAAAATATTGTCGTTTCCGTAGAAACGTTACTCGATTTAGAAGGAGAAGTTATAGAACACATAGTATTCCATAGCGACTCAATTTCAGTGTTAATTCGTCAATGGGAGGGAGCGAGGGATGCAGTAAAGAAGGAATAGTGAATCGGAACGGAGATACTCTCCTCCCAAAAGAAACTCTTGTCGTTTCCATAGAAATGTTACTCGATTTAGAAGGAGATGTCATAGAACCAACAGTATTTCATAGCGACACCACTTCCGTGTTAATTCGTCAGTGTGAGGGGCGGGGGATGCGGTAAAGATGGAATAGTGCATCGGAAAGGGTATACTCGCCTCCCAAATGAAAATATTGTCGTTTCCGTAGAAACGTTCCTCGATGTAGAAGGAGAAGTTATAGAACACATAGTATTCCATAGCGACTCAATTTCAGTGTTAATTCGTCAATGGGAGGGAGCGAGGGATGCAGTAAAGAAGGAATAGTGAATCGGAACGGAGATACTCTCCTCCCAAAAGAAACTCTTGTCGTTTCCATAGAAACGTTACTCGATTTAGAAGGAGATGTCATAGAACCAATAGTATTTCATAGCGACACCACTTCCGTGTTAATTCGTCATTGTGAGAGGCGAGGGATGCAGTAAAGATGGAACAGTGCATCGGAAAGGGGATACTCGCCTCCCAAAAGAAAATATTGTCGGTTCCGTAGAAACGTTCCTCGATTTAGAAGGAGAGGTTATAGAACACATAGTATTCCATAGCGACTCAATTTCAGTGTTAATTCGTCAATGGGAGGGAGCGAGGGATGCAGTAAAGAAGGAATAGTGAATCGGAACGGAGATACTCTCCTCCCAAAAGAAAGTCTTGTCGTTTCCATAGAAACGTTACTCGATTTAGAAGGAGATGTCATAGAACCAATAGTATTTCATAGCGACACCACTTCCGTGTTAATTCGTCAGTGTGAGGGGCGAGGGATGCAGTAAAGATGGAATAGTGCATCGGAAAGGGGATACTCGCCTCCCAAAAGAAAATATTGTCGTTTCCGTAGAAACGTTCCTCGATTTAGAAGGAGAAGTTATAGAACACATAGTATTCCATAGCGACTCAATTTCACTGTTAATTCGTCAATGGGACGGAGCGAGGGATGCAGTAAAGAAGGAATAGTGAATCGGAACGGAGATACTCTCCTCCCAAAAGAAACTCTTGTCGTTTCCATAGAAACGTTACTCGATTTAGAAGGAGATGTCATAGAACCAGTAGTATTTCATAGCGACACCACTTCCGTGTTAATTCGTCAGTGTGAGGGGCGAGGGATGCAGTAAAGATGGAATAGTGCATCGGAAGGGGATACTCGCCTCCCAAAAGAAAATATTGTCGTTTCCGTAGAAAGGTTCCTCGATTTAGAAGGAGAAGTTATAGAACACATAGTATTCCATAGCGACTCAATTTCAGTGTTAATTCGTCAATGTGAGGTAGCGAGGGATGCAGTAAAGAAGGAATAGTGAATCGGAACGGAGATACTCTCCTCCCAAAAGAAACTCTTGTCGTTTCCATAGAAACGTTACTCGATTTAGAAGGAGATGTCATAGAACCAATAGTATTTCATAGCGACACCACTTCCGTGTTAATTCGTCAGTGTGAGGGGCGAGGGATGCAGTAAAGATGGAATAGTGCATCGGAAAGGGGATACTCGCCTCCCAAAAGAAAATATTGTCGTTTCCGTAGAAACGTTCCTCGATTTAGAAGGAGAAGTTATAGAACACATAGTATTCCATAGCGACTCAATTTCAGTGTTAATTCGTCAATGGGAGGGAGCGTGGGATGCAGTAAAGAAGGAATAGTGAATCGGAACGGAGATACTCTCCTCCCAAAAGAATCTCTTGTCGTTTCCATAGAAACGTTACTCGATTTAGAAGGAGATGTCATAGAACCAATAGTATTTCATAGCGACACCACTTCCGTGTTAATTCGTCAGTGTGAGGGGCGAGAGATGCAGTAAAGATGGAATAGTGCATCGGAAAGGGGATACTCGCCTCCCAAAAGAAAATATTGTCGTTTCCGTAGAAACGTTCCTCGATTTAGAAGGAGAAGTTATAGAACACATAGTAATCCATAGCGACTCAATTTCAGTGTTAATTCGTCAATGGGAGGGAGCGAGGGATGCAGTAAAGAAGGAATAGTGAATCGGAACGGAGATACTCTCCTCCCAAAAGAAACTCTTGTCGTTTCCATAGAAACGTTACTCGTTTAGAAGGAGATGTCATAGAACCAATAGTATTTCATATTGACACCACTTCCGTGTTAATTCGTCAGTGTGAGGGGCGAGAGATGCAGTAAAGATGGAATAGTGCATCGGAAAGGGGATACTCGCCTCCCAAAAGAAAATATTGTCGTTTCCGTAGAAACGTTCCTCGATTTAGAAGGAGAAGTTATAGAACACATAGTATTCCATAGCGACTCAATTTCAGTGTTAATTCGTCAATGGGAGGGAGCGAGGGATGCAGTAAAGAAGGAATAGTGAATCGGAACGGAGATACTCTCCTCCCAAAAGAAACTCTTGTCGTTTCCATAGAAACGTTACTCGATTTAGAAGGAGATGTCATAGAACCAATAGTATTTCATATTGAATCCACTTCCGTGTTAATTCGTCAGTGTGAGGGGCGAGGGGTGCAGCAAAGATGGATTAGTGCATCGGAAAGGGGATACTCGCCTCCCAAAAGAAAATATTGTCGTTTCCGTAGAAACGTTCCTCGATTTAGAAGGAGAAGTTATAGAACACATAGTATTCCATAGCGACTCAATTTCAGTGTTAATTCGTCAAAGGGAGGGAGCGAGGGATGCAGTAAAGAAGGAATAGTGAATCGGAACGGAGATACTCTCCTCCCAAAGGAAACTCTCGTCGTTTCCATAGAAACGTTACTCGATTTAGAAGGAGATGTCATAGAACCAATAGTATTTCATAGCGACACCACTTCCGTGTTAATTCGTCAGTGTGAGGGGCGAGGGATGCAGTAAAGATGGAATAGTGCATCGGAAAGGGGATACTCTCCTCCCAAAAGGAAATATTGTCGTTTCCGTAGAAAGGTTCCTCGATTTAGAAGGAGAAGTTATAGAACACATAGTATTCCATAGCGACTCAATTTCAGTGTTAATTCGTCAATGTGAGGTAGCGAGGGATGCAGTAAAGAAGGAATAGTGAATCGGAACGGAGATACTCTCCTCCCAAAAGAAACTCTTGTCGTTTCCATAGAAACGTTACTCGATTTAGAAGGAGATGTCATAGAACCAATAGTATTTCATAGCGACACCACTTCCGTGTTAATTCGTCAGTGTGAGGGGTGAGGGATGCAGTGAGGGGCGAGGGATGCAGTGAAGATGGAATAGTGCATCGGAAAGGGGATACTCGCCTCCCAAAAGAAAATATTGTCGTTTCCGTAGAAACGTTCCTCGATTTAGAAGGAGAAGTTATAGAACACATAGTATTCCATAGCGACTCAATTTCAGTGTTAATTCGTCAATGGGAGGGAGCGAGGGATGCAGTAAAGAAGGAATAGTGAATCGGAACGGAGATACTCTCCTCCCAAAAGAATCTCTTGTCGTTTCCATAGAAACGTTACTCGATTTAGAAGGAGATGTCATAGAACCAATAGTATTTCATAGCGACACCACTTCCGTGTTAATTCGTCAGTGTGAGGGGCGAGAGATGCAGTAAAGATGGAATAGTGCATCGGAAAGGGGATACTCGCCTCCCAAAAGAAAATATTGTCGTTTCCGTAGAAACGTTCCTCGATTTAGAAGGAGAAGTTATAGAACACATAGTATTCCATAGCGACTCAATTTCAGTGTTAATTCGTCAATGGGAGGGAGCGAGGGATGCAGTAAAGAAGGAATAGTGAATCGGAACGGAGATACTCTCCTCCCAAAAGAAACTCTTGTCGTTTCCATAGAAACGTTACTCGTTTAGAAGGAGATGTCATAGAACCAATAGTATTTCATATTGACACCACTTCCGTGTTAATTCGTCAGTGTGAGGGGCGAGAGATGCAGTAAAGATGGAATAGTGCATCGGAAAGGGGATACTCGCCTCCCAAAAGAAAATATTGTCGTTTCCGTAGAAACGTTCCTCGATTTAGAAGGAGAAGTTATAGAACACATAGTATTCCATAGCGACTCAATTTCAGTGTTAATTCGTCAATGGGAGGGAGCGAGGGATGCAGTAAAGAAGGAATAGTGAATCGGAACGGAGATACTCTCCTCCCAAAAGAAACTCTTGTCGTTTCCATAGAAACGTTACTCGATTTAGAAGGAGATGTCATAGAACCAATAGTATTTCATATTGAATCCACTTCCGTGTTAATTCGTCAGTGTGAGGGGCGAGGGGTGCAGCAAAGATGGATTAGTGCATCGGAAAGGGGATACTCGCCTCCCAAAAGAAAATATTGTCGTTTCCGTAGAAACGTTCCTCGATTTAGAAGGAGAAGTTATAGAACACATAGTATTCCATAGCGACTCAATTTCAGTGTTAATTCGTCAAAGGGAGGGAGCGAGGGATGCAGTAAAGAAGGAATAGTGAATCGGAACGGAGATACTCTCCTCCCAAAGGAAACTCTCGTCGTTTCCATAGAAACGTTACTCGATTTAGAAGGAGATGTCATAGAACCAATAGTATTTCATAGCGACACCACTTCCGTGTTAATTCGTCAGTGTGAGGGGCGAGGGATGCAGTAAAGATGGAATAGTGCATCGGAAAGGGGATACTCGCCTCCCAAAAGAAAATATTGTCGTTTCCGTAGAAACGTTCCTCGATTTAGAAGGAGAAGTTATAGAACACATAGTATTCCATAGCGACTTAATTTCAGTGATAATTCGTCAATGGGAGGGAGCGACGGATGCAGTAAAGAAGGAATAGTGAATTGGAACGGAGATACTCTCCTCCCAAAAGAAACTCTTGTCGTTTCCATAGAAACGTTACTCGATTTAGAAGGAGATGTCATAGAACCAATAGTATTTCATAGCGACACCACTTCCGTGTTAATTCGTCAGTGTGAGGGGCGAGGGATGCAGTAAAGATGGAATAGTGCATCGGAAAGGGGATACTCGCCTCCCAAAAGAAAATATTGTCGTTTCGGTAGAAACGTTCCTCGATTTAGAAGGAGATGTCATAGAACCAATGGTATTTCATATTGACACCACTTCCGTGTTAATTCGTCAGTGTGAGGGGCGAGGGATGCAGTAAAGATGGAATAGTGCATCGGAAAGGGGATACTCGCCTCCCAAAAGAAAATATTGTCGTTTCCGTAGAAACGTTCCTCGATTTAGAAGGAGATGTCATAGAACCAATGGTATTTCATATTGACACCACTTCCGTGTTAATTCGTCAGTGTGAGGGGCGAGGGATGCAGTAAAGATGGAATAGTGCATCGGAAAGGGGATACTCGCCTCCCAAAAGAAAATATTGTCGTTTCCGTAGAAACGTTCCTCGATTTAGAAGGAGAAGTTATAGAACACATAGTATTCCATAGCGACTCAATTTCACTGTTAATTCGTCAATGTGAGGGAGCGAGGGATGCAGTAAAGAAGGAATAGTGAATCGGAACGGAGATACTCTCCTCCCAAAAGAAACACTTGTCGTTTCCATAGAAACGTTACTCGATTTAGAAGGAGATGTCATAGAACCAGTAGTATTTCATAGCGACACCACTTCCGTGTTAATTCGTCAGTGTGAGGGGCGAGGGATGCAGTAAAGATGGAATAGTGCATCGGAAAGGGGATACTCGCCTCCCAAAAGAAAATATTGTCGTTTCCGTAGAAACGTTCCTCGATTTAGAAGGAGAAGTTATAGAACACATAGTATTCCATAGCGACTCAATTTCAGTGTTAATTCGTCAATGTGAGGGAGCGAGGGATGCAGTAAAGAAGGAATAGTGAATCGGAACGGAGATACTCTCCTCCCAAAAGAAACTCTTGTCGTTTCCATAGAAACGTTACTCGATTTAGAAGGAGATGTCATAGAACCAATAGTATTTCATAGCGACACCACTTCCGTGTTAATTCGTCAGTGTGAGGGGCGAGGGATGCAGTAAAGATGGAATAGCGCATCGGAAAGGGGATACTCGCCTCCCAAAAGAATATATTGTCGTTTCCGTAGAAACGTTCCTCGATTTAGAAGGAGATGTCATAGAACCAATGGTATTTCATATTGACACCACTTCCGTGTTAATTCGTCAGTGTGAGGGGCGAGGGATGCAGTAAAGATGGAATAGTGCATCGGAAAGGGGATACTCGCCTCCCAAAAGAAAATATTGTCGTTTCCGTAGAAACGTTCCTCGATTTAGAAGGAGATGTCATAGAACCAATGGTATTTCATATTGACACCACTTCCGTGTTAATTCGTCAGTGTGAGGGGCGAGGGATGCAGTAAAGTTGGAATAGTGCATCGGAAAGGGGATACTCGCCTCCCAAAAGAAAATATTGTCGTTTCCGTAGAAACGTTACTCGATTTAGAAGGAGAAGTTATAGAACACATAGTATTCCATAGCGACTCAATTTCAGTGTTAATTCGTCAATGGGAGGGAGCGAGGGATGCAGTAAAGAAGGAATAGTGAATCGGAACGGAGATACTCTCCTCCCAAAAGAAACTCTTGTCGTTTCCATAGAAATGTTACTCGATTTAGAAGGAGATGTCATAGAACCAACAGTATTTCATAGCGACACCACTTCCGTGTTAATTCGTCAGTGTGAGGGGCGGGGGATGCGGTAAAGATGGAATAGTGCATCGGAAAGGGTATACTCGCCTCCCAAATGAAAATATTGTCGTTTCCGTAGAAACGTTCCTCGATGTAGAAGGAGAAGTTATAGAACACATAGTATTCCATAGCGACTCAATTTCAGTGTTAATTCGTCAATGGGAGGGAGCGAGGGATGCAGTAAAGAAGGAATAGTGAATCGGAACGGAGATACTCTCCTCCCAAAAGAAACTCTTGTCGTTTCCATAGAAACGTTACTCGATTTAGAAGGAGATGTCATAGAACCAATAGTATTTCATAGCGACACCACTTCCGTGTTAATTCGTCATTGTGAGAGGCGAGGGATGCAGTAAAGAAGGAACAGTGCATCGGAAAGGGGATACTCGCCTCCCAAAAGAAAATATTGTCGGTTCCGTAGAAACGTTCCTCGATTTAGAAGGAGAGGTTATAGAACACATAGTATTCCATAGCGACTCAATTTCAGTGTTAATTCGTCAATGGGAGGGAGCGAGGGATGCAGTAAAGAAGGAATAGTGAATCGGAACGGAGATACTCTCCTCCCAAAAGAAACTCTTGTCGTTTCCATAGAAACGTTACTCGATTTAGAAGGAGATGTCATAGAACCAATAGTATTTCATAGCGACACCACTTCCGTGTTAATTCGTCAGTGTGAGGGGCGAGGGATGCAGTAAAGATGGAATAGTGCATCGGAAAGGGGATACTCGCCTCCCAAAAGAAAATATTGTCGTTTCCGTAGAAACGTTCCTCGATTTAGAAGGAGAAGTTATAGAACACATAGTATTCCATAGCGACTCAATTTCACTGTTAATTCGTCAATGGGACGGAGCGAGGGATGCAGTAAAGAAGGAATAGTGAATCGGAACGGAGATACTCTCCTCCCAAAAGAAACTCTTGTCGTTTCCATAGAAACGTTACTCGATTTAGAAGGAGATGTCATAGAACCAGTAGTATTTCATAGCGACACCACTTCCGTGTTAATTCGTCAGTGTGAGGGGCGAGGGATGCAGTAAAGATGGAATAGTGCATCGGAAAGGGGATACTCGCCTCCCAAAAGAAAATATTGTCGTTTCCGTAGAAAGGTTCCTCGATTTAGAAGGAGAAGTTATGGAACACATAGCATTCCATAGCGACTCAATTTCAGTGTTAATTCGTCAATGTGAGGTAGCGAGGGATGCAGTAAAGAAGGAATAGTGAATCGGAACGGAGATACTCTCCTCCCAAAAGAAACTCTTGTCGTTTCCATAGAAACGTTACTCGATTTAGAAGGAGATGTCATAGAACCAATAGTATTTCATAGCGACACCACTTCCGTGTTAATTCGTCAGTGTGAGGGGCGAGGGATGCAGTAAAGATGGAATAGTGCATCGGAAAGGGGATACTCGCCTCCCAAAAGAAAATATTGTCGTTTCCGTAGAAACGTTCCTCGATTTAGAAGGAGAAGTTATAGAACACATAGTATTCCATAGCGACTCAATTTCAGTGTTAATTCGTCAATGGGAGGGAGCGAGGGATGCAGTAAAGAAGGAATAGTGAATCGGAACGGAGATACTCTCCTCCCAAAAGAATCTCTTGTCGTTTCCATAGAAACGTTACTCGATTTAGAAGGAGATGTCATAGAACCAATAGTATTTCATAGCGACACCACTTCCGTGTTAATTCGTCAGTGTGAGGGGCGAGGGATGCAGTAAAGATGGAATAGTGCATCGGAAAGGGGATACTCGCCTCCCAAAAGAAAATATTGTCGTTTCCGTAGAAACGTTCCTCGATTTAGAAGGACAAGTTATAGAACACATAGTATTCCAATGCGACTCAATTTCAGTGCTAATTCGTCAATGGGAGGGAGCGAGGGATGCAGTAAAGAAGGAATAGTGAATCGGAACGGAGATACTCTCCTCCCAAAAGAAACACTTGTCGTTTCCATAGAAACGTTACTCGTTTAGAAGGAGATGTCATAGAACCAATAGTATTTCATATTGACACCACTTCCGTGTTAATTCGTCAGTGTGAGGGGCGAGAGATGCAGTAAAGATGGAATAGTGCATCGGAAAGGGGATACTCGCCTCCCAAAAGAAAATATTGTCGTTTCCGTAGAAACGTTCCTCGATTTAGAAGGAGAAGTTATAGAACACATAGTATTCCACAGCGACTCAATTTCAGTGTTAATTCGTCAATGGGAGGGAGCGAGGGATGCAGTAAAGAAGGAATAGTGAATCGGAACGGAGATACTCTCCTCCCAAAAGAAACTCTTGTCGTTTCCATAGAAACGTTACTCGATTTAGAAGGAGATGTCATAGAACCAATAGTATTTCATATTGAATCCACTTCCGTGTTAATTCGTCAGTGTGAGGGGCGAGGGGTGCAGCAAAGATGGATTAGTGCATCGGAAAGGGGATACTCGCCTCCCAAAAGAAAATATTGTCGTTTCCGTAGAAACGTTCCTCGATTTAGAAGGAGAAGTTATAGAACACATAGTATTCCATAGCGACTCAATTTCAGTGTTAATTCGTCAAAGGGAGGGAGCGAGGGATGCAGTAAAGAAGGAATAGTGAATCGGAACGGAGATACTCTCCTCCCAAAGGAAACTCTCGTCGTTTCCATAGAAACGTTACTCGATTTAGAAGGAGATGTCATAGAACCAATAGTATTTCATAGCGACACCACTTCCGTGTTAATTCGTCAGTGTGAGGGGCGAGGGATGCAGTAAAGATGGAATAGTGCATCGGAAAGGGGATACTCGCCTCCCAAAAGAAAATATTGTCGTTTCCGTAGAAACGTTCCTCGATTTAGAAGGAGAAGTTATAGAACACATAGTATTCCATAGCGACTTAATTTCAGTGATAATTCGTCAATGGGAGGGAGCGACGGATGCAGTAAAGATGGAATAGTGAATTGGAACGGAGATACTCTCCTCCCAAAAGAAACTCTTGTCGTTTCCATAGAAACGTTACTCGATTTAGAAGGAGATGTCATAGAACCAATAGTATTTCATAGCGACACCACTTCCGTGTTAATTCGTCAGTGTGAGGGGCGAGGGATGCAGTAAAGATGGAATAGTGCATCGGAAAGGGGATACTCGCCTCCCAAAAGAAAATATTGTCGTTTCGGTAGAAACGTTCCTCGATTTAGAAGGAGATGTCATAGAACCAATGGTATTTCATATTGACACCACTTCCGTGTTAATTCGTCAGTGTGAGGGGCGAGGGATGCAGTAAAGATGGAATAGTGCATCGGAAAGGGGATACTCGCCTCCCAAAAGAAAATATTGTCGTTTCCGTAGAAACGTTCCTCGATTTAGAAGGAGATGTCATAGAACCAATGGTATTTCATATTGACACCACTTCCGTGTTAATTCGTCAGTGTGAGGGGCGAGGGATGCAGTAAAGATGGAATAGTGCATCGGAAAGGGGATACTCGCCTCCCAAAAGAAAATATTGTCGTTTCCGTAGAAACGTTCCTCGATTTAGAAGGAGAAGTTATAGAACACATAGTATTCCATAGCGACTCAATTTCACTGTTAATTCGTCAATGTGAGGGAGCGAGGGATGCAGTAAAGAAGGAATAGTGAATCGGAACGGAGATACTCTCCTCCCAAAAGAAACTCTTGTCGTTTCCATAGAAACGTTACTCGATTTAGAAGGACATGTCATAGAACCAGTAGTATTTCATAGCGACACCACTTCCGTGTTAATTCGTCAGTGTGAGGGGCGAGGGATGCAGTAAAGATGGAATAGTGCATCGGAAAGGGGATACTCGCCTCCCAAAAGAAAATATTGTCGTTTCCGTAGAAACGTTCCTCGATTTAGAAGGAGAAGTTATAGAACACATAGTATTCCATAGCGACTCAATTTCAGTGTTAATTCGTCAATGTGAGGGAGCGAGGGATGCAGTAAAGAAGGAATAGTGAATCGGAACGGAGATACTCTCCTCCCAAAAGAAACTCTTGTCGTTTCCATAGAAACGTTACTCGATTTAGAAGGAGATGTCATAGAACCAATAGTATTTCATAGCGACACCACTTCCGTGTTAATTAGTCAGTGTGAGGGGCGAGGGATGCAGTAAAGATGGAATAGTGCATCGGAAAGGTGATACTCGCCTCCCAAAGGAAAATATTGTCGTTTCCGTAGAAACGTTCCTCGATTTAGAAGGAGAAGTTATATAACACAAAGTATTCCATAGCGACTCAATTTCAGTGTTAATTCGTCAATGGGAGGGAGCGATGGATGCAGTAAAGAAGGAATAGTGAATCGGAACGGAGATACTCTCCTCCCAAAAGAAACTCTTGTCGTTTCCATAGAAACGTTACTCGATTTAGAACGAGATGTCATAGAACCAATAGTATTTCATAGCGACACCACTTCCGTGTTAATTCGTCAGTGTGAGGGGCGAGGGATGCAGTAAAGATGGAATAGTGCATCGGAAAGGGGATACTCGCCTCCCAAAAGAAAATATTGTCGTTTCCGTAGAAACGTTCCTCGATTTAGAAGGAGAAGTTATAGAACACATAGTATTCCATAGCGACTCAATTTCAGTGTTAATTCGTCAATGGGAGGGAGCGAGGGATGCAGTAAAGAAGGAATAGTGAATCGGAACGGAGATACTCTCCTCCCAAAAGAATCTCTTGTCGTTTCCATAGAAACGTTACTCGATTTAGAAGGAGATGTCATAGAACCAATAGTATTTCATAGCGACACCACTTCCGTGTTAATTCGTCAGTGTGAGGGGCGAGGGATGCAGTAAAGATGGAATAGTGCATCGGAAAGGGGATACTCGCCTCCCAAAAGAAAATATTGTCGTTTCCGTAGAAACGTTCCTCGATTTAGAAGGACAAGTTATAGAACACATAGAATTCCAATGCGACTCAATTTCAGTGCTAATTCGTCAATGTGAGGGAGCGAGGGATGCAGTAAAGAAGGAATAGTGAATCGGAACGAAGATACTCTCCTCCCAAAAGAAACTCTTGTCGTTTCCATAGAAACGTTACTCGATTTAGAAGGAGATGTCATAGAACCAATAGTATTTCATAGCGACACCACTTCCGTGTTAATTCGTCATTGTGAGAGGCGAGGGATGCAGTAAAGATGGAACAGTGCATCGGAAAGGGGATACTCGCCTCCCAAAAGAAAATATTGTCGGTTCCGTAGAAACGTTCCTCGATTTAGAAGGAGAGGTTATAGAACACATAGTATTCCATAGCGACTCAATTTCAGTGTTAATTCGTCAATGGGAGGGAGCGAGGGATGCAGTAAAGAAGGAATAGTGAATCGGAACGGAGATACTCTCCTCCCAAAAGAAACTCTTGTCGTTTCCATAGAAACGTTACTCGATTTAGAAGGAGATGTCATAGAACCAATAGTATTTCATAGCGACACCACTTCCGTGTTAATTCGTCAGTGTGAGGGGCGAGGGATGCAGTAAAGATGGAATAGTGCATCGGAAAGGGGATACTCGCCTCCCAAAAGAAAATATTGTCGTTTCCGTAGAAACGTTCCTCGATTTAGAAGGAGAAGTTATAGAACACATAGTATTCCATAGCGACTCAATTTCACTGTTAATTCGTCAATGGGACGGAGCGAGGGATGCAGTAAAGAAGGAATAGTGAATCGGAACGGAGATACTCTCCTCCCAAAAGAAACTCTTGTCGTTTCCATAGAAACGTTACTCGATTTAGAAGGAGATGTCATAGAACCAGTAGTATTTCATAGCGACACCACTTCCGTGTTAATTCGTCAGTGTGAGGGGCGAGGGATGCAGTAAAGATGGAATAGTGCATCGGAAAGGGGATACTCGCCTCCCAAAAGAAAATATTGTCGTTTCCGTAGAAAGGTTCCTCGATTTAGAAGGAGAAGTTATAGAACACATAGTATTCCATAGCGACTCAATTTCAGTGTTAATTCGTCAATGTGAGGTAGCGAGGGATGCAGTAAAGAAGGAATAGTGAATCGGAACGGAGATACTCTCCTCCCAAAAGAAACTCTAGTCGTTTCCATAGAAACGTTACTCGATTTAGAAGGAGATGTCATAGAACCAATAGTATTTCATAGCGACACCACTTCCGTGTTAATTCGTCAGTGTGAGGGGGCGAGGGATGCAGTAAAGATGGAATAGTGCATCGGAAAGGGGATACTCGCCTCCCAAAAGAAAATATTGTCGTTTCTGTAGAAACGTTCCTCGATTTAGAAGGAGAAGTTATAGAACACATAGTATTCCATAGCGACTCAATTTCAGTGTTAATTCGTCAATGGGAGGGAGCGAGGGATGCAGTAAAGAAGGAATAGTGAATCGGAACGGAGATACTCTCCTCCCAAAAGAATCTCTTGTCGTTTCCATAGAAACGTTACTCGATTTAGAAGGAGATGTCATAGAACCAATAGTATTTCATAGCGACACCACTTCCGTGTTAATTCGTCAGTGTGAGGGGCGAGGGATGCAGTAAAGATGGAATAGTGCATCGGAAAGGGGATACTCGCCTCCCAAAAGAAAATATTGTCGTTTCCGTAGAAACGTTCCTCGATTTAGAAGGACAAGTTATAGAACACATAGTATTCCAATGCGACTCAATTTCAGTGCTAATTCGTCAATGGGAGGGAGCGAGGGATGCAGTAAAGAAGGAATAGTGAATCGGAACGGAGATACTCTCTTCCCAAAAGAAACACTTGTCGTTTCCATAGAAACGTTACTCGTTTAGAAGGAGATGTCATAGAACCAATAGTATTTCATATTGACACCACTTCCGTGTTAATTCGTCAGTGTGAGGGGCGAGAGATGCAGTAAAGATGGAATAGTGCATCGGAAAGGGGATACTCGCCTCCCAAAAGAAAATATTGTCGTTTCCGTAGAAACGTTCCTCGATTTAGAAGGAGAAGTTATAGAACACATAGTATTCCATAGCGACTCAATTTCAGTGTTAATTCGTCAATGGGAGGGAGCGAGGGATGCAGTAAAGAAGGAATAGTGAATCGGAACGGAGATACTCTCCTCCCAAAAGAAACTCTTGTCGTTTCCATAGAAACGTTACTCGATTTAGAAGGAGATGTCATAGAACCAATAGTATTTCATATTGAATCCACTTCCGTGTTAATTCGTCAGTGTGAGGGGCGAGGGGTGCAGCAAAGATGGATTAGTGCATCGGAAAGGGGATACTCGCCTCCCAAAAGAAAATATTGTCGTTTCCGTAGAAACGTTCCTCGATTTAGAAGGAGAAGTTATAGAACACATAGTATTCCATAGCGACTCAATTTCAGTGTTAATTCGTCAAAGGGAGGGAGCGAGGGATGCAGTAAAGAAGGAATAGTGAATCGGAACGGAGATACTCTCCTCCCAAAGGAAACTCTCGTCGTTTCCATAGAAACGTTACTCGATTTAGAAGGAGATGTCATAGAACCAATAGTATTTCATAGCGACACCACTTCCGTGTTAATTCGTCAGTGTGAGGGGCGAGGGATGCAGTAAAGATGGAATAGTGCATCGGAAAGGGGATACTCGCCTCCCAAAAGAAAATATTGTCGTTTCCGTAGAAACGTTCCTCGATTTAGAAGGAGAAGTTATAGAACACATAGTATTCCATAGCGACTTAATTTCAGTGATAATTCGTCAATGGGAGGGAGCGACGGATGCAGTAAAGAAGGAATAGTGAATTGGAACGGAGATACTCTCCTCCCAAAAGAAACTCTTGACGTTTCCATAGAAACGTTACTCGATTTAGAAGGAGATGTCATAGAACCAATAGTATTTCATAGCGACACCACTTCCGTGTTAATTCGTCAGTGTGAGGGGCGAGGGATGCAGTAAAGATGGAATAGTGCATCGGAAAGGGGATACTCGCCTCCCAAAAGAAAATATTGTCGTTTCGGTAGAAACGTTCCTCGATTTAGAAGGAGATGTCATAGAACCAATGGTATTTCATATTGACACCACTTCCGTGTTAATTCGTGAGTGTGAGGGGCGAGGGATGCAGTAAAGATGGAATAGTGCATCGGAAAGGGGATACTCGCCTCCCAAAAGAAAATATTGTCGTTTCCGTAGAAACGTTCCTCGATTTAGAAGGAGATGTCATAGAACCAATGGTATTTCATATTGACACCACTTCCGTGTTAATTCGTCAGTGTGAGGGGCGAGGGATGCAGTAAAGATGGAATAGTGCATCGGAAAGGGGATACTCGCCTCCCAAAAGAAAATATTGTCGTTTCCGTAGAAACGTTCCTCGATTTAGAAGGAGAAGTTATAGAACACATAGTATTCCATAGCGACTCAATTTCACTGTTAATTCGTCAATGTGAGGGAGCGAGGGATGCAGTAAAGAAGGAATAGTGAATCGGAACGGAGATACTCTCCTCCCAAAAGAAACTCTTGTCGTTTCCATAGAAACGTTACTCGATTTAGAAGGAGATGTCATAGAACCAATAGTATTTCATAGCGACACCACTTCCGTGTTAATTAGTCAGTGTGAGGGGCGAGGGATGCAGTAAAGATGGAATAGTGCATCGGAAAGGTGATACTCGCCTCCCAAAGGAAAATATTGTCGTTTCCGTAGAAACGTTCCTCGATTTAGAAGGAGAAGTTATATAACACAAAGTATTCCATAGCGACTCAATTTCAGTGTTAATTCGTCAATGGGAGGGAGCGATGGATGCAGTAAAGAAGGAATAGTGAATCGGAACGGAGATACTCTCCTCCCAAAAGAAACTCTTGTCGTTTCCATAGAAACGTTACTCGATTTAGAACGAGATGTCATAGAACCAATAGTATTTCATAGCGACACCACTTCCGTGTTAATTCGTCAGTGTGAGGGGCGAGGGATGCAGTAAAGATGGAATAGTGCATCGGAAAGGGGATACTCGCCTCCCAAAAGAAAATATTGTCGTTTCCGTAGAAACGTTCCTCGATTTAGAAGGAGAAGTTATAGAACACATAGTATTCCATAGCGACTCAATTTCAGTGTTAATTCGTCAATGGGAGGTAGCGAGGGATGCAGTAAAGAAGGAATAGTGAATCGGAACGGAGATACTCTCCTCCCAAAAGAATCTCTTGTCGTTTCCATAGAAACGTTACTCGATTTAGAAGGAGATGTCATAGAACCAATAGTATTTCATAGCGACACCACTTCCGTGTTAATTCGTCAGTGTGAGGGGCGAGGGATGCAGTAAAGATGGAATAGTGCATCGGAAAGGGGATACTCGCCTCCCAAAAGAAAATATTGTCGTTTCCGTAGAAACGTTCCTCGATTTAGAAGGACAAGTTATAGAACACATAGAATTCCAATGCGACTCAATTTCAGTGCTAATTCGTCAATGTGAGGGAGCGAGGGATGCAGTAAAGAAGGAATAGTGAATCGGAACGAAGATACTCTCCTCCAAAAGAAACTCTTGTCGTTTCCATAGAAACGTTACTCGATTTAGAAGGAGATTTCATAGAACCATTAGTATTTCATATTGACACCACTTCCTTGTTAATTCGTCGGTGTGAGGGGCGAGGGATGCAGTAAAGATGGAATAGTGCATCGGAAAGGGGATACTCGCCTCCTAAAAGAAAATATTGTCGTTTCCGTAGAAACGTTCCTCGATTTAGAAGGAGAAGTTATAGAACACATAGTATTCCATAGCGACTCAATTTCAGTGTTAATTCGTCAATGGGAGGGAGCGAGGGATGCAGTAAAGAAGGAATAGTGAATCGGAACGGAGATACTCTCCTCCCAAAAGAAACTCTTGTCGTTTCCATAGAAACGTTACTCGATTTAGAAGGAGATGTCATAGAACCAATAGTATTTCATATTGACACCACTTCCGTGTTAATTCGTCAGTGTGAGGGGCGAGAGATGCAGTAAAGATGGAATAGTGCATCGGAAAGGGGATACTCGCCTCCCAAAAGAAAATATTGTCGTTTCCGTAGAAACGTTCCTCGATTTAGAAGGAGAAGTTATAGAACACATAGTATTCCATAGCGACTCAATTTCAGTGTTAATTCGTCAATGGGAGGGAGCGAGGGATGCAGTAAAGAAGGAATAGTGAATCGGAACGGAGATACTCTCCTCCCAAAAGAAACTCTTGTCGTTTCCATAGAAACGTTACTCGATTTAGAAGGAGATGTCATAGAACCAATAGTATTTCATATTGAATCCACTTCCGTGTTAATTCGTCAGTGTGAGGGGCGAGGGGTGCAGCAAAGATGGAATAGTGCATCGGAAAGGGGATACTCGCCTCCCAAAAGAAAATATTGTCGTTTCCGTAGAAACGTTGCTCGATTTAGAAGGAGAAGTTATAGAACACATAGTACTCCATAGCGACTCAATTTCAGTGTTAATTCGTCAATGTGAGGGAGCGAGGGATGCAGTAAAGAAGGAATAGTGAATCGGAACGGAGATACTCTCCTCCCAAAAGAAACTCTTTTCGTTTCCATAGAAATGTTACTCGATTTAGAAGGAGATGCCATAGAACCAATAGTATTTCATAGCGACACCACTTCCGTGTTAATTCGTCAGTGTGAGGGGCGAGGGATGCAGTAAAGATGGAATAGTGCATCGGAAAGGGGATACTCGCCTCCCAAAAGAAAATATTGTCGTTTCCGTAGAAACGTTCCTCGATTTAGAAGGAGAAGTTATAGAACACATAGTATTCCATAGCGACTCAATTTCAGTGTTAATTCGTCAATGGGAGGGAGCGAGGGATGCAGTAAAGAAGGAATAGTGAATCGGAACGGAGATACTCTCCTCCCAAAAGAAACTCTTGTCGTTTCCATAGAAACGTTACTCGATTTAGAAGGAGATGTCATAGAACCAATAGTATTTCATAGCGACACCACTTCCGTGTTAATTCGTCAGTGTGAGGGGCGAGGGATGCAGTAAAGATGGAATAGTGCATCGGAAAGGGGATACTCGCCTCCCAAAAGAGAATATTGTCGTTTCCGTAGAAACGTTCCTCGATTAAGAAGGAGAAGTTATAGAACGCAAAGTATTCCATAGCGACTCAATTTCAGTGTTAATTCGTCAATGGGAGGGAGCGAGGGATGCAGTAAAAAAGGAATAGTGAATCGGAACGGAGATACTCTCCTCCCAAATGAAACTCTTGTCGTTTCCATAGAAACGTTACTCGATTTAGAACGAGATGTCATAGAAACAATAGTATTTCATAGCGACACCACTTCCGTGTTAATTCGTCAGTGTGAGGGGCGAGGGATGCAGTAAAGATGGAATAGTGCATCGGAAAGGGGATACTCGCCTCCCAAAAGAAAATATTGTCGTTTCCGTAGAAACGTTGCTCGATTTAGAAGGAGAAGTTATAGAACACATAGTATTCCATAGCGACTCAATTTCAGTGATAATTCGTCAATGGGAGGGAGCGAGGGATGCAGTAAAGAAGGAATAGTGAATCGGAACGGAGATACTCTCCTCCCAAAAGAATCTCTTGTCGTTTCCATAGAAACGTTACTCGATTTAGAAGGAGATGTCATAGAACCAATAGTATTTCATAGCGACACCACTTCCGTGTTAATTCGTTAGTGTGAGGGGCGAGGGATGCAGTAAAGATGGAATAGTGCATCGGAAAGGGCATACTCGCCTCCCAAAAGAAAATATTGTCGTTTCCGTAGAAACGTTCCTCGATTTAGAAGGAGAAGTTATAGAGCACATAGTATTCCATAGCGACTCAAATTCAGTGTTAATTCGTCAATGGGAGGGAGCGAGGGATGCAGTAAAGAAGGAATAGTGAATCGGAACGGAGATACTCTCCTCCCAAAAGAAACACTTGTCGTTTCCATAGAAACGTTACTCGATTTAGAAGGAGATGTCATAGAACCAATAGTATTTCATATTGACACCACTTCCGTATTAATTCGTCAGTGTGAGGGGCGAGGGATGCAGTAAAGATGGAATAGTGCATCGGAAAGGGGATACTCAACTCCCAAAAGATAATATTGTCGTTTCCATAGAAACGTTACTCGATTTAGAAGGAGATGTCATAGAACCAATAGTATTTCATAGCGACACCACTTCCGTGTTAATTCGTTAGTGTGAGGGGCGAGGGATGCAGTAAAGATGGAATAGTGCATCGGAAAGGGGATACTCGCCTCCCAAAACAAAATATTGTCGTTTCCGTAGAAACGTTACTCGATTTAGAAGGAGATGTCATAGAACCAATAGTATTTCATAGCGACTCCACTTCCGTGTTAATTCGTTAGTGTGAGGGACGAGGGATGCAGTACAGATGGAATAGTGCATCGGAAAGGGGATACTCGCCTCCCAAAAGAAAATATTGTCGTTTCCATAGAAACTTTACTCGATTTAGAAGGAGATGTCATAGAAACAATAGTATTTCATAGCGACACCACTTCCGTGTTAATTCGTTAGTGTGAGGTGCGAGCGATGCAGTAAAGAAGGAATAGTGCATCGGAAAGGGGATACTCGCCTCCCAAAAGAAAATATTGTCGTTTCCGTAGAAACGTTCCTCGATTTAGAAGGAGAAGTTATAGAACACATAGCATTCCATAGCGACTCAATTTCAGTGTTAATTCGTCAATGGGAGGGAGCGAGGGATGCAGTAAAGAAGGAATAGTGAATCGGAACGGAGATACTCTCCTCCCAAAAGAAACTCTTGTCGTTTCCATAGAAACGTTACTCGATTTAGAAGGAGATGTCATAGAACCAATAGTATTTCATAGCGACACCACTTCCGTGTTAATTCGTCAGTGTGAGGGGCGAGGGATGCAGTAAAGATGGAATAATGCATCGGAAAGGGGATACTCGCTTCCGTAAAGAAAATATAGCCGTTTCCATAGAAACGTTACTCGATTTAGAAGGAGATGTCATAGAACCAATAGTATTTCATAGCGACACCACTTCCGTGTTAATTCGTTAGTGTGAGGGGCGAGGGATGCAGTAAAGATGGAATAGTGCATCGGAAAGGGGATACTCGCCTCCCAAAAGAAAATATTGTCGTTTCCATAGAAACGTTACTCGATTTAGAAGGAGATGTCATAGAACCAATAGTATTTCATAGCGACACCACTTCCGTGTTAATTCGTTAGTGCGAGGGGCGAGGGATGCAGTAAAGATGGAATAGTGCATCGGAAAGGGGATACTCGCGTCCCAAAAGAAAATATTGTCGTATCCGTAGAAACGTTCCTCGATTTAGAAGGAGAAGTTATAGAACACATAGTATTCCATAGCGACTCAATTTCAGTGTTAATTCGTCAATGGGAGGGAGCGAGGGATGCAGTAAAGAAGGAATAGTGAATCGGAACGGAGATACTCTCCTCCCAAAAGAAACTCTTGTCGTTTCCATAGAAACGTTACTCGATTTAGAAGGAGATGTCATAGAACTAATAGTGTTTCATATTGACACCACTTCCGTGTTAATTCGTCAGTGTGAGGGGCGAGGGATGCAGTAAAGATGGAATAGTGCATCGGAAAGGGGATACTCGCCTCCCAGAAGAAAATATTGTCGTTTCCGTAGAAACGTTCCTCGATTTAGAAGGAGAAGTTATAGAACACATAGTATTCCATAGCGACTCAATTTCAGTGTTAATTCGTCAATGGGAGGGAGCGAGGGATGCAGTAAAGAAGGAATAGTGAATCGGAACGGAGATACTCTCCTCCCAAAAGAAACACTTGTCGTTTCCATAGAAACGTTACTCGATTTAGAAGGAGATGTCATAGAACTAATAGTGTTTCATATTGACACCACTTCCGTGTTAATTCGTCAGTGTGAGGGGCGAGGGATGCAGTAAAGATGGAATAGTGCATCGGAAAGGGGATACTCGCCTCCCAAAAGAAAATATTGTCGTTTCCGTAGAAACGTTGCTCGATTTAGAAGGAGAAGTTATAGAACACATAGTATTCCATAGCGACTCAATTTCAGTGTTAATTCGTCAATGGGAGGGAGCGAGGGATGCAGTAAAGAAGGAATAGTGAATCGGAACGGAGATACTCTCCTCCCAAAAGAAACTCTTGTCGTTTCCATAGAAACGTTACTCGATTTAGAAGGAGATGTCATAGAACCAATAGTATTTCATAGCGACACCACTTCCGTGTTAATTCGTCAGTGTGAGGGGCGAGGGATGCAGTAAAGATGGAATAGTGCATCGGAAAGGGGATACTCGCCTCCCAAAAGAAAATATTGTCGTTTCCGTAGAAACGTTCCTCGATTTAGAAGGATAAGTTATAGAACACAAAGTATTCCATAGCGACTCAATTTCACTGTTAATTCGTCAATGGGAGGGAGCGAGGGATGCAGTAAAGAAGGAATAGTGAATCGGAACGGAGATACTCTCCTCCCAAATGAAACTCTTGTCGTTTCCATAGAAACGTTACTCGATTTAGAACGAGATGTCATAGAACCAATAGTATTTCATAGCGACACCACTTCCGTGTTAATTCGTCAGTGTGAGGGGCGAGGGATGCAGTAAAGATGGAATAGTGCATCGGAAAGGGGATACTCGCCTCCCAAAAGAAAATATTGTCGTTTCCGTAGAAACGTTGCTCGATTTAGAAGGAGAAGTTATAGAACACATAGTATTCCATAGCGACTCAATTTCAGTGATAATTCGTCAATGTGAGGGAGCGAGGGATGCAGTAAAGAAGGAATAGTGAATCGGAACGGAGATACTCTCCTCCCAAAAGAATCTCTTGTCGTTTCCATAGAAACGTTACTCGATTTAGAAGGAGATGTCATAGAACCAATAGTATTTCATAGCGACACCACTTCCGTGTTAATTCGTTAGTGTGAGGGGCGAGGGATGCAGTACAGATGGAATAGTGCATCGGAAAGGGCATACTCGCCTCCCAAAAGAAAATATTGTCGTTTCCGTAGAAACGTTCCTCGATTTAGAAGGAGAAGTTATAGAGCACATAGTATTCCATAGCGACTCAAATTCAGTGTTAATTCGTCAATGGGAGGGAGCGAGGGATGCAGTAAAGAAGGAATAGTGAATCGGAACGGAGATACTCTCCTCCCAAAAGAAACACTTGTCGTTTCCATAGAAACGTTACTCGATTTAGAAGGAGATGTCATAGAACCAATAGTATTTCATAGCGACACCACTTCCGTGTTAATTCGTCAGTGTGAGGGGCGAGGGATGCAGTAAAGATGGAATAGTGCATCGGAAAGGGGATACTCGCCTCCCAAAAGAAAATATTGTCGTTTCCATAGAAACGTTACTCGATTTAGAAGGAGATGTCATAGAACCAATAGTATTTCGTAGCGACACCACTTCCGTGTTAATTCGTTAGTGCGAGGGGCGAGGGATGCAGTAAAGATGGAATAGTGCATCGGAAAGGGGATACTCGCCTCCCAAAAGAAAATATTGTCGTATCCGTAGAAACGTTCCTCGATTTAGAAGGAGAAGTTATAGAACACATAGTATTCCATAGCGACTCAATTTCAGTGTTAATTCGTCAATGGGAGGGAGCGAGGGATGCAGTAAAGAAGGAATAGTGAATCGGAACGGAGATACTCTCCTCCCAAAAGAAACTCTTGTCGTTTCCATAGAAACGTTACTCGATTTAGAAGGAGATGTCATAGAACTAATAGTGTTTCATATTGACACCACTTCCGTGTTAATTCGTCAGTGTGAGGGGCGAGGGATGCAGTAAAGATGGAATAGTGCATCGGAAAGGGGATACTCGCCTCCCAGAAGAAAATATTGTCGTTTCCGTAGAAACGTTCCTCGATTTAGAAGGAGAAGTTATAGAACACATAGTATTCCATAGCGACTCAATTTCAGTGTTAATTCGTCAATGGGAGGGAGCGAGGGATGCAGTAAAGAAGGAATAGTGAATCGGAACGGAGATACTCTCCTCCCAAAAGAAACACTTGTCGTTTCCATAGAAACGTTACTCGATTTAGAAGGAGATGTCATAGAACTAATAGTGTTTCATATTGACACCACTTCCGTGTTAATTCGTCAGTGTGAGGGGCGAGGGATGCAGTAAAGATGGAATAGTGCATCGGAAAGGGGATACTCGCCTCCCAAAAGAAAATATTGTCGTTTCCGTAGAAACGTTCCTCGATTTAGAAGGAGAAGTTATAGAACACATAGTATTCCATAGCGACTCAATTTCAGTGTTAATTCGTCAATGGGAGGGAGCGAGGGATGCAGTAAAGAAGGAATAGTGAATCGGAACGGAGATACTCTCCTCCCAAAAGAAACTCTTGTCGTTTCCATAGAAACGTTACTCGATTTAGAAGGAGATGTCATAGAACCAATAGTATTTCATAGCGACACCACTTCCGTGTTAATTCGTCAGTGTGAGGGGCGAGGGATGCAGTAAAGATGGAATAGTGCATCGGAAAGGGGATACTCGTCTCCCAAAAGAAAATATTGTCGTTTCCGTAGAAACGTTCCTCGATTTAGAAGGAGAAGTTATAGAACACAAAGTATTCCATAGCGACTCAATTTCAGTGTTAATTCGTCAATGGGAGGGAGCGAGGGATGCAGTAAAGAAGGAATAGTGAATCGGAACGGAGATACTCTCCTCCCAAATGAAACTCTTGTCGTTTCCATAGAAACGTTACTCGATTTAGAACGAGATGTCATAGAACCAATAGTATTTCATAGCGACACCACTTCCGCGTTAATTCGTCAGTGTGAGGGGCGAGGGATGCAGTAAAGATGGAATAGTGCATCGGAAAGGGGATACTCGCCTCCCAAAAGAAAATATTGTCGTTTCCGTAGAAACGTTGCTCGATTTAGAAGGAGAAGTTATAGAACACATAGTATTCCATAGCGACTCAATTTCAGTGATAATTCGTCAATGGGAGGGAGCGAGGGATGCAGTAAAGAAGGAATAGTGAATCGGAACGGAGATACTCTCCTCCCAAAAGAATCTCTTGTCGTTTCCATAGAAACGTTACTCGATTTAGAAGGAGATGTCATAGAACCAATAGTATTTCATAGCGACACCACTTCCGTGTTAATTCGTTAGTGTGAGGGGCGAGGGATGCAGTACAGATGGAATAGTGCATCGGAAAGGGCATACTCGCCTCCCAAAAGAAAATATTGTCGTTTCCGTAGAAACGTTCCTCGATTTAGAAGGAGAAGTTATAGAGCACATAGTATTCCATAGCGACTGAAATTCAGTGTTAATTCGTCAATGGGAGGGAGCGAGGGATGCAGTAAAGAAGGAATAGTGAATCGGAACGGAGATACTCTCCTCCCAAAAGAAACACTTGTCGTTTCCATAGAAACGTTACTCGATTTAGAAGGAGATGTCATAGAACCAATAGTATTTCATAGCGACACCACTTCCGTGTTTATTCGTTAGTGTGAGGGGCGAGGGATGCAGTAAAGATGGAATAGTGCATCGGAAAGGGGATACTCGCCTCCCAAAAGAAAATATTATCGTTTCCGTAGAAACGTTACTCGATTTAGAAGGAGATGTCATAGAACCAATAGTATTTCATAGCGACACCACTTCCGTGTTAATTCGTTAGTGTGAGGGACGAGGGATGCAGTAAAGATGGAATAGTGCATCGGAAAGGGGATACTCGCCTCCCAAAAGAAAATATTGTCGTTTCCATAGAAACTTTACTCGATTTAGAAGGAGATGTCATAGAACCAATAGTATTTCATAGCGACACCACTTCCGTGTTAATTCGTTAGTGTGAGGTGCGAGGGATGCAGTAAAGATGGAATAGTGCATCGGAAAGGGGATACTCGCCTCCCAAAAGAAAATATTGTCGTTTCCGTAGAAACGTTCCTCGATTTAGAAGGAGAAGTTATAGAACACATAGCATTCCATAGCGACTCAATTTCAGTGTTAATTCGTCAATGGGAGGGAGCGAGGGATGCAGTAAAGAAGGAATAGTGAATCGGAACGGAGATACTCTCCTCCCAAAAGAAACTCTTGTCGTTTCCATAGAAACGTTACTCGATTTAGAAGGAGATGTCATAGAACCAATAGTATTTCATAGCGACACTACTTCCGTGTTAATTCGTCAGTGTGAGGGGCGAGGGATGCAGTAAAGATGGAATAATGCATCGGAAAGGGGATACTCGCCTCCCAAAAGAAAATATTGCCGTTTCCATAGAAACGTTACTCGATTTAGAAGGAGATGTCATAGAACCAATAGTATTTCATAGCGACACCACTTCCGTGTTAATTCGTTAGTGTGAGGGGCGAGGGATGCAGTAAAGATGGAATAGTGCATCGGAAAGGGGATACTCGCCTCCCAAAAGAAAATATTGTCGTTTCCATAGAAACGTTACTCGATTTAGAAGGAGATGTCATAGAACCTATAGTATTTCATAGCGACACCACTTCCGTGTTAATTCGTTAGTGCGAGGGGCGAGGGATGCAGTAAAGATGGAATAGTGCATCGGAAAGGGGATACTCGCCTCCCAAAAGAAAATATTGTCGTTTCCATAGAAACGTTCCTCGATTTAGAAGGAGAAGTTATAGAACACATAGTATTCCATAGCGACTCAATTTCAGTGTTAATTCGTCAATGGGAGGGAGCGAGGGATGCAGTAAAGAAGGAATAGTGAATCGGAACGGAGATACTCTCCTCCCAAAAGAAACTCTTGTCGTTTCCATAGAATCGTTACTCGATTTAGAAGGAGATGTCATAGAACCAATAGTATTTCAAAGCGACACCACTTCCGTGTTAATTCGTCAGTGTGAGGGGCGAGGGATGCAGTAAAGATGGAATAGTGCATCGAAAAGGGGATACTCGCCTCCCAAAAGAAAATATTGTCGTTTCCATAGAAACGTTACTCGATTTAGAAGGAGATGTCATAGAACCAATAGTATTTCATAGCGACAACACTTCCGTGTTAATTCGTTAGTGCGAGGGGCGAGGGATGCAGTAAAGATGGAATAGTGCATCGGAAAGGGTATACTCGCCTCCCAAAAGAAAATATTGTCGTTTCCATAGAAACGTTACTCGATTTAGAAGGAGATGTCATAGAACCAATAGTATTTCATATTGACACCACTTCCGTATTAATTCGTCAGTGTGAGGGGCGGGGGATGCAGTAAAGAAGGAATAGTGAATCGGAACGGAGATACTCTCCTCCCAAAAGAATATCTTGTCGTTTCCATAGAAACGTTACTCGATTTAGAAGGAGATGTCATAGAACCAATAGTATTTCATAGCGACACCACTTCCGTGTTAATTCGTCAGTGTTAGGGGCGAGGAATGCAGTAAAGATGGAATAGTGCATCGGAAAGGGGATACTCGCCTCCCAAAAGAAAATATTGTCGTGTCCGTAGAAACGTTCCTCGATTTAGAAGGAGAAGTTATAGAACACATAGGATTCCATAGCGACTCAATTTCAGTGTTAATTCGTCAATGGGAGGGAGCGAGGGATGCAGTAAAGAAGGAATAGTGAATCGGAACGGAGATACTCTCCTCCCAAACGAAACTCTCGTCGTTTCCATAGAAACGTTACTCGATTTAGAAGGAGATGTCATAGAACCAATAGTATTTCATAGCGACACCACTTCCGTGTTAATTCGTTAGTGTGAGGGACGAGGGATGCAGTAAAGATGGAATAATGCATCGGAAAGGGGATACTCGCCTCCCAAAAGAAAATATTGTCGTTTCCATAGAAACTTTACTCGATTTAGAAGGAGATGTCATAAAACCAATAGTATTTCATAGCGACACCACTTCCGTGTTAATTCGTTAGTGTGAGGTGCGAGGGATGCAGTAAAGATGGAATAGTGCATCGGAAAGGGGATACTCGCCTCCCAAAAGAAAATATTGTCGTTTCCGTAGAAACGTTCCTCGATTTAGAAGGAGAAGTTATAGAACACATAGTATTCCATGGCGACTTAATTTCAGTGTTAATTCGTCAATGGGAGGGAGCGAGGGATGCAGTAAAGAAGGAATAGTGAATCGGAACGGAGATACTCTCCTCCCAAAAGAAACTCTTGTCGTTTCCATAGAAACGTTACTCGATTTCGAAGGAGATGTCATAGAACCAATAGTATTTCATAGCGACACCACTTCCGTGTTAATTCGTCAGTGTGAGGGGCGAGGGATGCAGTAAAGATGGAATAATGCATCGGAAAGGGGATACTCGCCTCCCAAAAGAAAATATTGCCGTTTCCATAGAAACGTTACTCGATTTAGAAGGAGATGTCATGGAACCAATAGTATTTCATAGCGACACCACTTCCGTGTTAATTCGTCAGTGTGAGGGGCGAGGGATGCAGTAAAGATGGAATAGTGCATCGGAAAGTGGACACTCGCCTCCCAAAAGAAAATATTGTCGTTTCCGCAGAAACGTTCCTCGATTTAGAAGGAGAAGTTATAGAACACATAGTATTCCATAGCGACTCAATTTTTGTGTTAATTCGTCAATGGGAGGGAGCGAGGGATGCAGTAAAGAAGGTATAGTGAATCGGAACGGAGATACTCTCCTCCCAATAGAAACTCTTGTCGTTTCCATAGAAACGTTACTCGATTTAGAAGGAGATGTCATAGAACCAATAGTATTTCATATTGACACCACTTCCGTACTAATTCGTCAGTGTGAGGGGCGAGGGATGCAGTAAAGAAGGAATAGTGAATCGGAACGGAGATACTCTCCTCCCAAAAGAATATCTTGTCGTTTCCATAGAAACGTTACTCGATTTTGAAGGAGATGTCATAGAACCAATAGTATTTCATAGCGACACCACTTCTGTGTTAATTCGTCAGTGTGAGGGGCGAGGGATGCAGTAAAGATGGAATAGTGCATCGGAAAGGGGATGCTCGCCTCCCAAACGAAAATATTGTCGTTTCCGTAGAAACGTTCCTCGATTTAGAAGGACAAGTTATAGAACACATAGTATTCCAATGCGACTCAATTTCAGTGCTAATTCGTCAATGTGAGGGAGCGAGGGATGCAGTAAAGAAGGAATAGTGAATCGAAACGGAGATACTCTCCTCCCAAAAGAATATCTTGTCGTTTCCATAGAAACGTTACTCGATTAAGAAGGATATGTCATAGAACCAATAGTATTTCATAGCGACACCACTTCCGTGTTAATTCGTCAGTGTGAGGGGCGAGGGATGCAGTAAAGATGGAATAGTGCATCGGAAAGGGGATACTCGCCTCCCAAAAGAAAATATTGTCGTGTCCGTAGAAACGTTCCTCGATTTAGAAGGAGAAGTTATAGAACACATAGTATTCCATAGCGACTCAATTTCAGTGTTAATTCGTCAATGGGAGGGAGCGAGGGATGCAGTAAAGAAGGAATAGTGAATCGGAACGGAGATACTCTCCTCCCAAAAGAAACTCTTGTCGTTTCCATAGAAACGTTACTCGATTTAGAAGGAGATGTCATAGAACCAATAGTATTTCATATTGACACCACTTCCGTGTTAATTCGTCAGTGTGAGGGGCGAGAGATGCAGTAAAGATGGAATAGTGCATCGGAAAGGGGATACTCGCCTCCCAAAAGAAAATATTGTCGTTTCCGTAGAAACGTTCCTCGATTTAGAAGGAGAAGTTATAGAACACATAGTATTCCATAGCGACTCAATTTCAGTGTTAATTCGTCAATGGGAGGGAGCGAAGGATGCAGTAAAGAAGGAATAGTGAATCTGAACGGAGATACTCTCCTCCCAAAAGAAACTCTTGTCGTTTCCATAGAAACGTTACTCGATTTAGAAGGAGATGTCATAGAACCAATAGTATTTCATATTGAATCCACTTCCGTTTTAATTCGTCAGTGTGAGGGGCGAGGGGTGCAGTAAAGATGGAATAGTGCATCGGAAAGCGGATACTCGCCTCCCAAAAGAAAATATTTTCGTTTCCGTAGAAACGTTGCTCGATTTAGAAGGAGAAGTTATAGAACACATAGTATTCCATAGCGACTCAATTTCAGTGTTAATTCGTCAATGGGAGGGAGTGAGTGATGCAGTAAAGAAGGAATAGTGAATCGGAACGGAGATACTCTCTTCCCAAAAGAAACTCTTGTCGTTTCCATAGAAACGTTACTCGATTTAGAAGGAGTTGTCATAGAACCATTAGTATTTCATAGCGACACCACTTCCGTGTTAATTCGTCAGTGTGAGGGGCGAGGGATACAGCAAAGATGGAATAGTGCATCGGAAAGGGGATACTCGCCTCCCATAAGAAAATATTGTCGTTTCCGTAGAAACGTTCCTCGATTTAGAAGGAGAAGTTATAGAACACATAGTATTCTATAGCGACTCAATTTCAGTGTTAATTCGTCAATGGGAGGGAGCGAGGGATGCAGTAAAAAAGGAATAGTGAATCGGAACGGAGATACTCTCCTCCCAAAAGAAACTCTTGTCGTTTCCATAGAAACGTAACTCGATTTAGAAGGAGATGTCATAGAATCAATAGTATTTCATAGCGACACCACTTCCGTGTTAATTCGTCAGTGTGAGGGGCGAGGGATGCAGTAAAGATGGAATAGTGCATCGGAAAGGGGATACTCGCCTCCCAAAAGAAAATATTGTCGTGTCCGTAGAAACGTTCCTCCATTTAGAAGGAGAAGTTATAGAACACATAGTATTCCATAGCGACTCAATTTCAGTGATAATTCGTCAATGGGAGGGAGCGAGGGATGCTGTAAAGAAGGAATAGTGAATCGGAACGGAGATACTCTCCTCCCAAAAGAAACTCTTGTCGTTTCCATAGAAACGTTACTCGATTTAGAAGGAGATGTCATAGAACCAATAGTATTTCATATTGAATCCACTTCCGTGTTAATTCGTCAGTGTGAGGGGCGAGGGATGCAGTAAAGATGGAATAGTGCATCGGAAAGGGGATACTCGCCTCCCAAAAGAAAATATTGTCGTTTTCATAGAAACGTTCCTCGATTTAGAAGGAGAAGTTATAGAACACATAGTATTTCATAGCGACTCAATTTCAGTGTTAATTCGTCAATGGGAGGGAGCGAGGGATGCAGTAAAGATGGAATAGTGAATCGGAACGGAGATACTCTCCTCCCAAAAGAAACTCTTGTCGTTTCCATAGAAACGTTACTCGATTTAGAAGGAGATGTCATAGAACCAATAGTATTTCATATTGACACCACTTCCGTGTTAATTCGTCAGTGTGAGGGGCGAGGGATGCAGTAAAGATGGAATAGTGCATCGGAAAGGGGATACTCGCCTCCCAAAAGAAAATATTGTCGTTTCCGTAGAAACGTTGCTCGATTTAGAAGGAGAAGTTATAGAACAGATAGTATTCCATAGCGACTCAATTTCAGTGTTAATTCGTCAATGGGAGGGAACGAGGGATGCAGTAATGAAGGAATAGTGAATCGGAATGGAGATACTCTCCTCCCAAAAGAAACTCTTGTCGTTTCCATAGAAACGTTACTCGATTTAGAAGGAGATGTCATAGAACCAATAGTATTTCATATTGACACCACTTCCGTGTTAATTCGTCAGTGTGAGGGGCGAGGGATACAGTAAAGATGGAATAGTGCAACGGAAAGGGGATACTCGCCTCCCAAAAGAAAATATTGTCGTTTCCGTAGAAACGTTGCTCGATTTAGAAGGAGAAGTTATAGAACACATAGTATTCCATAGCGACTCAATTTCAGTGTTAATTCGTCAATGGGAGGGAGCGAGGGATGCAGTAAAGAAGGAATAGTGAATCGGAATGGAGATACTCTCCTCCCAAATGAAACTCTTGTCGTTTCCATAGAAACGTTACTCGATTTAGAAGGAGATGTCATAGAACCAATAGTATTTCATATTGACACGACTTCCGTGTTTATTCGTCAGTGTGAGGGGCGAGAGATGCAGTAAAGATGGAATAGTGCATCGGAAAGGGGATACTCGCCTCCCAAAAGAAAATATTGTCGTTTCCGTAGAAACGTTCCTCGATTTAGAAGGAGAAGTTATAGAACAAATAGTATTCCATAGCGACTCAATTTCAGTGTTAATTCGTCAATGGGAGGGAGCGAGGGATGCAGTAAAGAAGGAATAGTGAATCGGAACGGAGATACTCTCCTCCCAAAAGAAACTCTTGTCGTTTCCATAGAAACGTTACTCGATTTAGAAGGAGACGTCATAGAACCAATAGTATTTCATATTGAATCCACTTCCGTGTTAATTCGTCAGTGTGAGGGGCGAGGGGTCCAGTAAAGATGGAATAGTGCATCGGAAAGGGGATACTCGCCTCCCAAAAGAAAATATTGTCGTTTCCGTAGAAACGTTGCTCGATTTAGAAGGAGAAGTTATAGAACACATAGTACTCCATAGCGACTCAATTTCAGTGTTAATTCGTCAATGTGAGGGAGCGAGGGATGCAGTAAAGAAAGAATAGCGAATCGGAACGGAGATACTCTCCTCCCAAAAGAAACTCTTGTCGTTTCCATAGAAACGTTACTCGATTTAGAAGGAGATGTCATAGAACCAATAGTATTTCATAGCGACACCACTTCCGTGTTAATTCGTCAGTGTGAGGGGCGAGGGATGCAGTAAAGATGGAATAGTGCATCGGAAAGGGGATACTCGCCTCCCAAAAGAAAATATTGTCGTTTCCGTTGAAACGTTCCTCGATTTAGAAGGAGAAGTTATAGAACACATAGTATTCCATAGCGACTCAATTTCAGTGTTAATTCGTCAATGTGAGGGAGCGAGGGATGCAGTAAAGAAGGAATAGTGAATCGGAACGGAGATACTCTCCTCCCACAAGAAACTCTTGTCGGTTCCATAGAAACGTTACTCGATTTAGAAGGAGATGTCATAGAACCAATAGTATTTCATAGCGACACCACTTCCGTGTTATATCGTCAGTGTGAGGGGCGAGGGATGCAGTAAAGATAGAATAGTGCATCGGAAAGGGGATACTCGCCTCCCAAAAGAAAATATTGTCGTTTCCGTAGAAACGTTGCTCGATTTAGAAGGAGAAGTTATAGAACACAAAGTATTCCATAGCGACTCAATTTCAGTGTTAATTCGTCAATGGGAGCGAGCGAGGGATGCAGTAAAGAAGGAATAGTGAATCGGAACGGAGATACTCTCCTCCCAAAAGAAACTCTTGTCGTTTCCATAGAAACGTTACTCGATTTAGAACGAGATGTCATAGAACCAATAGTATTTCATAGCGACACCACTTCCGTGTTAATTCGTCAGTGTGAGGGGCGAGGGATGCAGTAAAGATGGAATAGTGCATCGGAAAGGGGATACTCGCCTCCCAAAAGAAAATATTGTCGTTTCCGTAGAAACGTTGCTCGATTTAGAAGGAGAAGTTATAGAACACATAGTATTCCATAGCGACTCAATTTCAGTGATAATTCGTCAATGGGAGGGAGCGAGGGATGCAGTAAAGAAGGAATAGTGAATCGGAACGGAGATACTCTCCTCCCAAAAGAATCTCTTGTCGTTTCCATAGAAACATTACTTGATTTAGAAGGAGATGTCATAGAACCAATAGTATTTCATAGCGACACCACTTCCGTGTTAATTCGTTAGTGTGAGGGGCGAGGGATGCAGTAAAGATGGAATCGTGCATCGGAAAGGGGATACTCGCCTCCCAAAAGAAAATATTGTCGTTTCCGTAGAAACGTTCCTCGATTTAGAAGGAGAAGTTATAGAACACATAGTATTCCATAGCGACTCAATTTCAGTGTTAATTCGTAAATGGGAGGGAGCGAGGGATGCAGTAAAGAAGGAATAGTGAATCGGAACGGAGATACTCTCCTCCCAAAAGAAACTCTTGTCGTTTCCACAGAAACGTTACTCGATTTAGAAGGAGATGTCATAGAACCAATAGTATTTCACATTGACACCACTTCCGTATTAATTCGTCAGTGTGAGGGGCGAGGGATGCAGTAAAGATGGAATAGTGCATCGGAAAGGGGATACTCGACTCCCAAAGAAAATATTGTCGTTTCCATAGAAACGTTACTCGATTTAGAAGGAGATGTCATAGAACCAATAGTATTTCATAGCGACACCACTTCCGTGTTAATTCGTTAGTGTGAGGGGCGAGGGATGCAGTAAAGATGGAATAGTGCATCGGAAAGGGGATACTCGCCTCCCAAAAGAAAATATTGTCGTTTCCGTAGAAACGTTACTCGATTTAGAAGGAGATGTCATAGAACCAATAGTATTTCATAGCGACACCACTTCCATGTTAATTCGTTAGTGTGGGGGGCGCGGGATGCAGCAAAGATGGAATAGTGCATCGGAAACGGGATACTCGCCTCCCAAAAGAAAATATTGTCGTTTCCATAGAAACTTTACTCGATTTAGAAGGAGATGTCATAGAACCAATAGTATTTCATAGCGACACCACTTCCGTGTTAATTCGTTAGTGTGAGGGGCGAGGGATGCAGTAAAGATGGAATAGTGCATCGGAAAGGGGAAACTCGCCTCCCAAAAGAAAATATTGTCGTTTCCGTACAAACGTTCCTCGATTTAGAAGGAGAAGTTATAGAACACATAGTATTCCATAGCGACTCAATTTCAGTGTTAATTCGTCAATGGGAGGGAGCGAGGGATGCAGTAAAGATGGAATAGTGCATCGGAAAGGGGATACTCGCCTCCCAAAAGAAAATATTGTCCTTTCCATAGAAACGTTACTCGATTTAGAAGGAGATGTCATAGAACCAATAGTATTTCATAGCGACACCACTTCCGTGTTAATTCGTTAGTGTGAGGGGCGAGGGATGCAGTAAAGATGGAATAGAGCATCGGAAAGGGGATACTCGCCTCCCAAAAGAAAATATTGTCGTTTCCGTAGAAACGTTCCTCGATTTAGAAGGAGAAGTTATAGAACACATAGTATTCCATAGCGACTCAATTTCAGTGTTAAATCGTCAATGGGAGGGAGCGAGGGATGCAGTAAAGAAGGAATAGTGAATCGGAACGGAGATACTCTCCTCCGAAAAGAAACTCTTGTCGTTTCCATAGAAACGTTACTCGATTTAGAAGGAGATGTCATAGAACCATTAGTATTTCATAGCGACACCACTTCCGTGTTAATTCGTCAGTGTGAGGGGCGAGGGATGCAGTAAAGATGGAATAGTGCATCGGAAAGGGGATACTCGCCTCCCAAAAGAAAATATTGTCGTTTCCGTAGAAACGTTCCTCGATTTTGAAGGAGAAGTTATAGAACACATAGTATTCCATAGCGACTCAATTTCAGTGTTAATTCGTCAATGGGAGGGAGCGAGGGATGCAGTAAAGAAGGAATAGTGAATCGGAACGGAGATACTCTCCTCCCAAAAGAAACTCTTGTCGTTTCCATAGAAACGTTACTCGATTTAGAAGGAGATGTCATAGAATAAATAGTATTTCATATTGAATCCACTTCCGTGTTAATTCGTCAGTGTGAGGGGCGAGGGGTGCAGTAAAGATGCAATAGTGCATCGCAAAAGGGGATACTCGCCTCCCAAAAGAAAATATTGTCGTTTCCGTAGAAACGTTCCTCGATTTAGAAGGAGAAGTTATAGAACACATAGTATTCCATAGCGACTCAATTTCAGTGTTAATTCGTCAGTGGGAGGGAGCGAGGGATGCAGTAAAGAAGGAATAGTGAATCGGAACGGAGATACTCTCCTCCCAAAAGAATCTCTTGTCGTTTCCATAGAAACGTTACTCGATTTAGAAGGAGATGTCATAGAACCAATAGTATTTCATAGCGACACCACTTCCGTGTTAATTCGTCAGTGTGAGGGGTGAGGGATGCAGTAAAGATGGAATAGTGCATCGGAAAGGGGATACTCGCCTCCCAAACGAAAATATTGTCGTTTCCGTAGAAACGTTCCTCGATTTAGAAGGACAAGTTATAGAACACATAGTATTCCAATGCGACTCAATTTCAGTGCTAATTCGTCAATGTGAGGGAGCGAGGGATGCAGTAAAGAAAAAATAAAGAATCGAAACGGAGATACTCTCCTCCCAAAAGGATCTCTCTATGGAAACGTTACTCGATTTAGAAGGAGATGTCATAGAACCAATAGTATTTCATATTGAATCCACTTCCGTGTTAATTCGTCAGTGTGAGGGGCGAGGGGTGCAGTAAAGATGGAATAGTGCATCGGAAAGGGGATACTCGCCTCCCAAAAGAAAATATTGTCGTTTCCGTAGAAACGTTCCTCGATTTAGAAGGAGAAGTTATAGAACACATAGTATTCCATAGCGACTCAATTTCAGTGTTAATTCGTCAATGGGAGGGAGCGAGGGATGCAGTAAAGAAGGAATAGTGAATCGGAACGGAGATACTCTCCTCCCAAAAGAAACTCTTGTCGTTTCCATATAAACGTTCCTCGATTTAGAAGGAGATGTCATAGAACCAATAGTATTTCATATTGGCACCACTTCCGTGTTAATTCGTCAGTGTGAGGGGCGAGGGATGCAGTAAAGATGGAATAGTGCATCGGAAAGGGGATACTCGCCTCCCAAAAGAAAATATTGTCGTTTCCGTAGAAACGTTGCTCGATTTAGAAGGAGAAGTTATAGAACAGATAGTATTCCATAGCGACTCAATTTCAGTGTTAATTCGTCAATGGGAGGGAGCGAGGGATGCAGTAATGAAGGAATAGTGAATCGGAATGGAGATACTCTCCTCCCAAAAGAAACTCTTGTCGTTTCCATAGAAACGTTACTCGATTTAGAAGGAGATGTCATAGAACCAATAGTATTTCATAGAGACACCACTTCCGTGTTAATTCGTCAGTGTGAGGGGCGAGGGATCCAGTAAAGATTGAATAGTGCATCGGAAAGGTGATACTCGCCTCCCAAAAGAAAATATTGTCGTTTCCGTAGAAACGTTCCTCGATTTAGAAGGAGAAGTTATAGAACACATAATATTCCATAGCGACTCAATTTCAGTGTTAATTCGTCAATGGGAGGGAGCGAGGGATGCAGTAAAGAAGGAATAGTGAATCGGAACGTAGATACTCTCCTCCCTAAAGAAACTCTTGTCGTTTCCATAGAAACGTTACTCGATTTAGAAGGAGAAGTCATAGAACCAATAGTATTTCATAACGACACCACTTCCGTGTTAATTCGTCAGTGTGAGGGCGAGGGATGCAATAAAGGTGGAATAGTGCATCGGAAAGGGGATACTCGCCTCCCAAAAGAAAATATTGTCGTTTCCGTAGAAACGTTCCTCGATTTAGAAGGAGAAGTTATAGAAAACATAGTATTCCATAGCGACTCAATTTCAGTGTTAATTCGTCAATGTGAGGGAGCGAGGGATGCAGTAAAGAAGGAATAGTGAATCGGAATGGAGATACTCTCCTCCCAAAAGAAACTCTTGTCGTTTCCATAGAAACGTTACTCGATTTAGAAGGAGATGTCATAGAACCAATAGTATTTCATAGGGACACCACTTCCGTGTTAATTCGTCAGTGTGAGAGGCGAGGAATGCAGTAAAGATGGAATAGTGCATCGGAAAGGAGATACTCGCCTCCCAAAAGAAAATATTGTCGTTTCCGTAGAAACGTTCCTCGATTTAGAAGGAGAAGTTTTAGAACACATAATATTCCATAGCGACTCAATTTCAGTGTTAATTCGTCAATGGGAGGGAGCGAGGGATGCAGTAAAGAAGGAATAGTGAATCGGAACGGAGATACGCTCCTCCCAAAAGAAACTCTTGTCGTTTCCATAGAAACGTTACTCGATTTAGAAGGAGAAGTCATAGAACCAATAGTATTTCATAACGACACCACTTCCGTGTTAATTCGTCAGTGTGAGGGGCGAGGGATGCAATAAAGATGGATTAGTGCATCGGAAAGGGGATACTCGCCTCCCAAAAGGAAATATTGTCGTTTCCGTAGAAACGTTCCTCGATTTAGAAGGAAAAGTTATAGAACACATAGTATTCCATAGCGACTCAATTTCAGTGTTAATTCGTCAATGGGAGGGAGCGAGGGATGCAGTAAAGAAGGAATAGTGAATCGGAACGGAGATACTCTCCTCCCAAATGAAACTCTTGTCGTTTCCATAGAAACGTTACTCGATTTAGAAGGAGATGTCATAGAACCAATAGTATTTCATAGCGACACCACTTCCGTGTTAATTCGTCAGTGTGAGGGGCGAGGGATGCAGTAAAGATGGAATAGTGCATCGGAAAGAGGATACTCGTCTCCCAAATGAAAATATTGTCGTTTCCGTAGAAAAGTTCCTCGATTTAGAAGGAGAAGTTATAGAACACATAGTATTCCATAGCGACTCAATTTCAGTGTTAATTCGTCAATGGGAGGGAGCGAGGGATGCAGTAAAGAAGGAATAGTGAATCGGAACGGAGATACTCTCCTCCCAAAAGAAACTCTTGTCGTTTCCATAGAAACGTTACTCGATTTAGAAGGAGATGTCATAGAACCAATAGTAATTCATATTGACACCACTTCCGTGTTAATTCGTCAGTGTGAGGGGCGAGAGATGCAGTAAAGATGGAATAGTGCATCGGAAAGGGGATACTCGCCTCCGAAAAGAAAATATTGTCGTTTCCGTAGAAACGTTCCTCGATTTAGAAGGAGAAGTTATAGAACACATAGTATTCCATAGCAACTCAATTTCAGTGTTAATTCGTCAATGGGAGGGAGCGAGGGATGCAGTAAAAAAGGAATAGTGAATCGGAACGGAGATACTCTCCTCCCAAAAGAAACTCTTGTCGTTTCCATAGAAACGTAACTCGATTTAGAAGGAGATGTCATAGAATCAATAGTATTTCATAGCGACACCACTTCCGTGTTAATTCGTCAGTGTGAGGGGCGAGGGATGCAGTAAAGATGGAATAGTGCATCGGAAAGGGGATACTCGCCTCCCAAAAGAAAATATTGTCGTGTCCGTAGAAACGTTCCTCGATTTAGAGGGAGAAGTTATAGAACACATAGTATTCCATAGCGACTCAATTTCAGTGTTAATTCGTCAATGGGAGGGAGCGAGGGATGCTGTAAAGAAGGAATAGTGAATCGGAACGGAGATACTCTCCTCCCAAAAGAAACTCTTGTCGTTTCCATAGAAACGTTACTGGATTTAGAAGGAGATGTCATAGAACCAATAGTATTTCATATTGAATCCACTTCCGTGTTAATTCGTCAGTGTGAGGGGCGAGGGATGCAGTAAAGATGGAATAGTGCATCGGAAAGGGGATACTCGCCTCCCAAAAGAAAATATTGTCGTTTCCATAGAAACGTTCCTCGATTTAGAAGGAGAAGTTATAGAACACATAGTATTTCATAGCGACTCAATTTCAGTGTTAATTCGTCAATGGGAGGGAGCGAGGGATGCAGTAAAGATGGAATAGTGAATCGGAACGGAGATACTCTCCTCCCAAAGGAAACTCTTGTCGTTTCCATAGAAACGTTACTCGATTTAGAAGGAGATGTCATAGAACCAATAGTATTTCATATTGACACCACTTCCGTGTTAATTCGTCAGTGTGAGGGGCGAGGGATGCAGTAAAGATGGAATAGTGCATCGGAAAGGGGATACTCGCCTCCCAAAAGAAAATATTGTCGTTTCCGTAGAAACGTTGCTCGATTTAGAAGGAGAAGTTATAGAACAGATAGTATTCCATAGCGACTCAATTTCAGTGTTAATTCGTCAATGGGAGGGAGCGAGGGATGCAGTAATGAAGGAATAGTGAATCGGAATGGAGATACTCTCCTCCCAAAAGAAACTCTTGTCGTTTCCATAGAAACGTTACTCGATTTAGAAGGAGATGTCATAGAACCAATAGTATTTCATATTGACACCACTTCCGTGTTAATTCGTCAGTGTGAGGGGCGAGGGATACAGTAAAGATGGAATAGTGCAACGGAAAGGGGATACTCGCCTCCCAAAAGAAAATATTGTCGTTTCCGTAGAAACGTTGCTCGATTTAGAAGGAGAAGTTATAGAACACATAGTATTCCATAGCGACTCAATTTCAGTGTTAATTCGTCAATGGGAGGGAGCGAGGGATGCAGTAAAGAAGGAATAGTGAATCGGAATGGAGATACTCTCCTCCCAAATGAAACTCTTGTCGTTTCCATAGAAACGTTACTCGATTTAGAAGGAGATGTCATAGAACCAATAGTATTTCATATTGACACGACTTCCGTGTTTATTCGTCAGTGTGAGGGGCGAGAGATGCAGTAAAGATGGAATAGTGCATCGGAAAGGGGATACTCGCCTCCCAAAAGAAAATATTGTCGTTTCCGTAGAAACGTTCCTCGATTTAGAAGGAGAAGTTATAGAACAAATAGTATTCCATAGCGACTCAATTTCAGTGTTAATTCGTCAATGGGAGGGAGCGAGGGATGCAGTAAAGAAGGAATAGTGAATCGGAACGGAGATAGTCTCCTCCCAAAAGAAACTCTTGTCGTTTCCATAGAAACGTTACTCGATTTAGAAGGAGACGTCATAGAACCAATAGTATTTCATATTGAATCCACTTCCGTGTTAATTCGTCAGTGTGAGGGGCGAGGGGTGCAGTAAAGATGGAATAGTGCATCGGAAAGGGGATACTCGCCTCCCAAAAGAAAATATTGTCGTTTCCGTAGAAACGTTGCTCGATTTAGAAGGAGAAGTTATAGAACACATAGTACTCCATAGCGACTCAATTTCAGTGTTAATTCGTCAATGTGAGGGAGCGAGGGATGCAGTAAAGAAGGAATAGTGAATCGGAACGGAGATACTCTCCTCCCAAAAGAAACTCTTGTCGTTTCCATAGAAACGTTACTCGATTTAGAAGGAGATGTCATAGAACCAATAGTATTTCATAGCGACACCACTTCCGTGTTAATTCGTCAGTGTGAGGGGCGAGGGATGCAGTAAAGATGGAATAGTGCATCGGAAAGGGGATACTCGCCTCCCAAAAGAAAATATTGTCGTCTCCGTTGAAACGTTCCTCGATTTAGAAGGAGAAGTTATAGAACACATAGTATTCCATAGCGACTCAATTTCAGTGTTAATTCGTCAATGTGAGGGAGCGAGGGATGCAGTAAAGAAGGAATAGTGAATCGGAACGGAGATACTCTCCTCCCACAAGAAACTCTTGTCGGTTCCATAGAAACGTTACTCGATTTAGAAGGAGATGTCATAGAACCAATAGTATTTCATAGCGACACCACTTCCGTGTTAAATCGTCAGTGTGAGGGGCGAGGGATGCAGTAAAGATGGAATAGTGCATCGGAAAGGGGATACTCGCCTCCCAAAAGAAAATATTGTCGTTTCCGTAGAAACGTTCCTCGATTTAGAAGGAGAAGTTATAGAACACAAAGTATTCCATAGCGACTCAATTTCAGTGTTAATTCGTCAATGGGAGCGAGCGAGGGATGCAGTAAAGAAGGAATAGTGAATCGGAACGGAGATACTCTCCTCCCAAAAGAAACTCTTGTCGTTTCCATAGAAACGTTACTCGATTTAGAACGAGATGTCATAGAACCAATAGTATTTCATAGCGACACCACTTCCGTGTTAATTCGTCAGTGTGAGGGGCGAGGGATGCAGTAAAGATGGAATAGTGCATCGGAAAGGGGATACTCGCCTCCCAAAAGAAAATATTGTCGTTTCCGTAGAAACGTTGCTCGATTTAGAAGGAGAAGTTATAGAACACATAGTATTCCATAGCGACTCAATTTCAGTGATAATTCGTCAATGGGAGGGAGCGAGGGATGCAGTAAAGAAGGAATAGTGAATCGGAACGGAGATACTCTCCTCCCAAAAGAATCTCTTGTCGTTTCCATAGAAACATTACTTGATTTAGAAGGAGATGTCATAGAACCAATAGTATTTCATAGCGACACCACTTCCGTGTTAATTCGTTAGTGTGAGGGGCGAGGGATGCAGTAAAGATGGAATCGTGCATCGGAAAGGGGATACTCGCCTCCCAAAAGAAAATATTGTCGTTTCCGTAGAAACGTTCCTCGATTTAGAAGGAGAAGTTATAGAACACATAGTATTCCATAGCGACTCAATTTCAGTGTTAATTCGTAAATGGGAGGGAGCGAGGGATGCAGTAAAGAAGGAATAGTGAATCGGAACGGAGATACTCTCCTCCCAAAAGAAACTCTTGTCGTTTCCACAGAAACGTTACTCGATTTAGAAGGAGATGTCATAGAACCAATAGTATTTCACATTGACACCACTTCCGTATTAATTCGTCAGTGTGAGGGGCGAGGGATGCAGTAAAGATGGAATAGTGCATCGGAAAGGGGATACTCGACTCCCAAAGAAAATATTGTCGTTTCCATAGAAACGTTACTCGATTTAGAAGGAGATGTCATAGAACCAATAGTATTTCATAGCGACACCACTTCCGTGTTAATTCGTTAGTGTGAGGGGCGAGGGATGCAGTAAAGATGGAATAGTGCATCGGAAAGGGGATACTCGCCTCCCAAAAGAAAATATTGTCCTTTCCATAGAAACGTTACTCGATTTAGAAGGAGATGTCATAGAACCAATAGTATTTCATAGCGACACCACTTCCGTGTTAATTCGTTAGTGTGAGGGGCGAGGGATGCAGTAAAGATGGAATAGAGCATCGGAAAGGGGATACTCGCCTCCCAAAAGAAAATATTGTCGTTTCCGTAGAAACGTTCCTCGATTTAGAAGGAGAAGTTATAGAACACATAGTATTCCATAGCGACTCAATTTCAGTGTTAAATCGTCAATGGGAGGGAGCGAGGGATGCAGTAAAGAAGGAATAGTGAATCGGAACGGAGATACTCTCCTCCCAAAAGAAACTCTTGTCGTTTCCATAGAAACGTTACTCGATTTAGAAGGAGATGTCATAGAACCAATAGTATTTCATAGCGACACCACTTCCGTGTTAATTCGTCAGTGTGAGGGGCGAGGGATGCAGTAAAGATGGAATAGTGCATCGGAAAGGGGATACTCGCCTCCCAAAAGAAAATATTGTCGTTTCCGTAGAAACGTTCCTCGATTTAGAAGGAGAAGTTATAGAACACATAGTATTCCATAGCGACTCAATTTCAGTGTTAATTCGTCAATGGGAGGGAGCGAGGGATGCAGTAAAGAAGGAATAGTGAATCGGAACGGAGACACTCTCCTCCCAAAAGAAACTCTTGTCGTTTCCATAGAAACGTTACTCGATTTAGAAGGAGATGTCATAGAACTAATAGTGTTTCATATTGACACCACTTCCGTGTTAATTCGTCAGTGTGAGGGGCGAGGGATGCAGTAAAGATGGAATAGTGCATCGGAAAGGGGATACTCGCCTCCCAAAAGAAAATATTGTCGTTTCCATAGAAACGTTACTCGATTTAGAAGGAGATGTCATAGAACCAATAGTATTTCATAGCGACACCACTTCCGTGTTAATTCGTTAGTGTGAGGGGCGAGGGATGCAGTAAAGATGGAATAGTGCATCGGAAAGGGGATACTCGCCTCCCAAAAGAAAATATTGTCGTTTCCGTAGAAACGTTCCTCGATTTTGAAGGAGAAGTTATAGAACACATAGTATTCCATAGCGACTCAATTTCAGTGTTAAATCGTCAATGGGAGGGAGCGAGGGATGCAGTAAAGAAGGAATAGTGAATCGGAACGGAGATACTCTCCTCCGAAAAGAAACTCTTGTCGTTTCCATAGAAACGTTACTCGATTTAGAAGGAGATGTCATAGAACCAATAGTATTTCATAGCGACACCACTTCCGTGTTAATTCGTCAGTGTGAGGGGCGAGGGATGCAGTAAAGATGGAATAGTGCATCGGAAAGGGGATACTCGCCTCCCAAAAGAAAATATTGTCGTTTCCGTAGAAACGTTCCTCGATTTAGAAGGAGAAGTTATAGAACACATAGTATTCCATAGCGACTCAATTTCAGTGTTAATTCGTCAATGGGAGGGAGCGAGGGATGCAGTAAAGAAGGAATAGTGAGTCGGAACGGAGATACTCTCCTCCCAAAAGAAACTCTTGTCGTTTCCATAGAAACGTTACTCGATTTAGAAGGAGATGTCATAGAACTAATAGTGTTTCATATTGACACCACTTCCGTGTTAATTCGTCAGTGTGAGGGGCGAGGGATGCAGTAAAGATGGAATAGTGCATCGGAAAGGGGATACTCGCCTCCCAAAAGAAAATATTGTCGTTTCCGTAGAAACGTTCCTCGATTTAGAAGGAGAAGTTATAGAACACATAGTATTCCATAGCGACTCAATTTCAGTGTTAATTCGTCAATGGGAGGGAGCGAGGGATGCAGTAAAGAAGGAATAGTGAATCCGAACGGAGATACTCTCCTCCCAAAAGAAACTCTTGTCGTTTCCATAGAAACGTTACTCGATTTAGAAGGAGATGTCATAGAACCAATAGTATTTCAGAGCGACACCACTTCCGTGTTAATTCGTCAGTGTGAGGGGCGAGGGATGCAGTAAAGATGGAATAGTGCATCGGAAAGGGGATACTCGCCTCCCAAAAGAAAATATTGTCGTTTCCGTAGAAACGTTCCTCGATTTAGAAGGAGAAGTTATAGAACACATAGTATTCCATAGCGACTCAATTTCAGTGTTAATTCGTCAATGGGAGGGAGCGAGGGATGCAGTAAAGAAGGAGTAGTGAATCGGAACGGAGATACTCTCCTCCCAAAAGAAACTCTTGTCGTTTGCATAGAAACGTTACTCGATTTAGAAGGAGATGTCATGGAATAAATAGTATTTCATATTGAATCCACTTCCGTGTTAATTCGTCAGTGTGAGGGGCGAGGGGTGCAGTAAAGATGGAATAGTGCATCGGAAAGGGGATACTCGCCTCCCAAAAGAAAATATTGTCGTTTCCGTAGAAACGTTCCTCGATTTAGAAGGAGAAGTTATAGAACACATAGTATTCCATAGCGACTCAATTTCAGTGTTAATTCGTCAGTGGGAGGGAGCGAGGGATGCAGTAAAGAAGGAATAGTGAATCGGAACGGAGATACTCTCCTCCCAAAAGAATCTCTTGTCGTTTCCATAGAAACGTTACTCGATTTAGAAGGAGATGTCATAGAACCAATAGTATTTCATAGCGACACCACTTCCGTGTTAATTCGTCAGTGTGAGGGGTGAGGGATGCAGTAAAGATGGAATAGTGCATCGGAAAGGGGATACTCGCCTCCCAAACGAAAATATTGTCGTTTCCGTAGAAACGTTCCTCGATTTAGAAGGACAAGTTATAGAACACATAGTATTCCAATGCGACTCAATTTCAGTGCTAATTCGTCAATGTGAGGGAGCGAGGGATGCAGTAAAGAAAAAATAAAGAATCGAAACGGAGATACTCTCCTCCCAAAAGAAACTCTTGTCGTTTCCATATAAACGTTCCTCGATTTAGAAGGAGATGTCATAGAACCAATAGTATTTCATATTGGCACCACTTCCGTGTTAATTCGTCAGTGTGAGGGGCGAGGGATGCAGTAAAGATGGAATAGTGCATCGGAAAGGGGATACTCGCCTCCCAAAAGGAAATATTGTCGTTTCCGTAGAAACGTTGCTCGATTTAGAAGGAGAAGTTATAGAACAGATAGTATTCCATAGCGACTCAATTTCAGTGTTAATTCGTCAATGGGAGGGAGCGAGGGATGCAGTAATGAAGGAATAGTGAATCGGAATGGAGATACTCTCCTCCCAAAAGAAACTCTTGTCGTTTCCATAGAAACGTTACTCGATTTAGAAGGAGATGTCATAGAACCAATAGTATTTCATAGAGACACCACTTCCGTGTTAATTCGTCAGTGTGAGGGGCGAGGGATCCAGTAAAGATTGAATAGTGCATCGGAAAGGTGATACTCGCCTCCCAAAAGAAAATATTGTCGTTTCCGTAGAAACGTTCCTCGATTTAGAAGGAGAAGTTATAGAACACATAATATTCCATAGCGACTCAATTTCAGTGTTAATTCGTCAATGGGAGGGAGCGAGGGATGCAGTAAAGAAGGAATAGTGAATCGGAACGTAGATACTCTCCTCCCTAAAGAAACTCTTGTCGTTTCCATAGAAACGTTACTCGATTTAGAAGGAGAAGTCATAGAACCAATAGTATTTCATAACGACACCACTTCCGTGTTAATTCGTCAGTGTGAGGGCGAGGGATGCAATAAAGGTGGAATAGTGCATCGGAAAGGGGATACTCGCCTCCCAAAAGAAAATATTGTCGTTTCCGTAGAAACGTTCCTCGATTTAGAAGGAGAAGTTATAGAAAACATAGTATTCCATAGCGACTCAATTTCAGTGTTAATTCGTCAATGTGAGGGAGCGAGGGATGCAGTAAAGAAGGAATAGTGAATCGGAATGGAGATACTCTCCTCCCAAAAGAAACTCTTGTCGTTTCCATAGAAACGTTACTCGATTTAGAAGGAGATGTCATAGAACCAATAGTATTTCATAGGGACACCACTTCCGTGTTAATTCGTCAGTGTGAGAGGCGAGGGATGCAGTAAAGATGGAATAGTGCATCGGAAAGGAGATACTCGCCTCCCAAAAGAAAATATTGTCGTTTCCGTAGAAACGTTCCTCGATTTAGAAGGAGAAGTTTTAGAACACATAATATTCCATAGCGACTCAATTTCAGTGTTAATTCGTCAATGGGAGGGAGCGAGGGATGCAGTAAAGAAGGAATAGTGAATCGGAACGGAGATACTCTCCTCCCAAAAGCAACTCTTGTCGTTTCCATAGAAACGTTACTCGATTTTGAAGGAGAAGTCATAGAACCAATAGTATTTCATAACGACACCACTTCCGTGTTAATTCGTCAGTGTGAGGGGCGAGGGATGCAATAAAGATGGAATAGTGCATCGGAAAGGGGATACTCGCCTCCCAAAAGGAAATATTGTCGTTTCCGTAGAAACGTTCCTCGATTTAGAAGGAGAAGTTATAGAACACATAGTATTCCATAGCGACTCAATTTCAGTGTTAATTCGTCAATGGGAGGGAGCGAGGGATGCAGTAAAGAAGGAATAGTGAATCGGAACGGAGATACTCTCCTCCCAAAAGAAACTCTTGTCGTTTCCATAGAAACGTTACTCGATTTAGAATGAGATGTCATAGAACCAATAGTAATTCATATTGACACCACTTCCGTGTTAATTCGTCAGTGTGAGGGGCGAGAGATGCAGTAAAGATGGAATAGTGCATCGGAAAGGGGATACTCGCCTCCGAAAAGAAAATATTGTCGTTTCCGTAGAAACGTTCCTCGATTTAGAAGGAGAAGTTATAGAACACATAGTATTCCATAGCGACTCAATTTCAGTGTTAATTCGTCAATGAGAGGGAGCGAGGGATGCAGTAAAGATGGAATAGTGAATCGGAACGGAGATACTCTCCTTCCAAAAGAAACTCTTGTCGTTTCCATAGAAATGTTACTCGATTTAGAAGGAGATATCATAGAACCAATAGTATTTCATATTGACACCACTTCCGTGTTAATTCGTCAGTGTGAGGGGCGAGGGATGCAGTAAAGATGGAATAGTGCATCTGAAAGGGGATACTCGCCTCCCAAAAGAAAATATTGTCGTTTCCGTAGAAACGTTCCTCGATTTAGAAGGAGAAGTTATAGAACACATAGTATTCCATAGCGACTCAATTTCAGTGTTAATTCGTCAATGGGAGGGAGCGAGGGATGCAGTAAAGAAGGAGTAGTGAATCGGAACGGAGATACTCTCCTCCCAAAAGAAACTCTTGTCGTTTGCATAGAAACGTTACTCGATTTAGAAGGAGATGTCATGGAATAAATAGTATTTCATATTGAATCCACTTCCGTGTTAATTCGTCAGTGTGAGGGGCGAGGGGTGCAGTAAAGATGGAATAGTGCATCGGAAAGGGGATACTCGCCTCCCAAAAGAAAATATTGTCGTTTCCGTAGAAACGTTCCTCGATTTAGAAGGAGAAGTTATAGAACACATAGTATTCCATAGCGACTCAATTTCAGTGTTAATTCGTCAGTGGGAGGGAGCGAGGGATGCAGTAAAGAAGGAATAGTGAATCGGAACGGAGATACTCTCCTCCCAAAAGAATCTCTTGTCGTTTCCATAGAAACGTTACTCGATTTAGAAGGAGATGTCATAGAACCAATAGTATTTCATAGCGACACCACTTCCGTGTTAATTCGTCAGTGTGAGGGGTGAGGGATGCAGTAAAGATGGAATAGTGCATCGGAAAGGGGATACTCGCCTCCCAAACGAAAATATTGTCGTTTCCGTAGAAACGTTCCTCGATTTAGAAGGACAAGTTATAGAACACATAGTATTCCAATGCGACTCAATTTCAGTGCTAATTCGTCAATGTGAGGGAGCGAGGGATGCAGTAAAGAAAAAATAAAGAATCGAAACGGAGATACTCTCCTCCCAAAAGAAACTCTTGTCGTTTCCATATAAACGTTCCTCGATTTAGAAGGAGATGTCATAGAACCAATAGTATTTCATATTGGCACCACTTCCGTGTTAATTCGTCAGTGTGAGGGGCGAGGGATGCAGTAAAGATGGAATAGTGCATCGGAAAGGGGATACTCGCCTCCCAAAAGGAAATATTGTCGTTTCCGTAGAAACGTTGCTCGATTTAGAAGGAGAAGTTATAGAACAGATAGTATTCCATAGCGACTCAATTTCAGTGTTAATTCGTCAATGGGAGGGAGCGAGGGATGCAGTAATGAAGGAATAGTGAATCGGAATGGAGATACTCTCCTCCCAAAAGAAACTCTTGTCGTTTCCATAGAAACGTTACTCGATTTAGAAGGAGATGTCATAGAACCAATAGTATTTCATAGAGACACCACTTCCGTGTTAATTCGTCAGTGTGAGGGGCGAGGGATCCAGTAAAGATTGAATAGTGCATCGGAAAGGTGATACTCGCCTCCCAAAAGAAAATATTGTCGTTTCCGTAGAAACGTTCCTCGATTTAGAAGGAGAAGTTATAGAACACATAATATTCCATAGCGACTCAATTTCAGTGTTAATTCGTCAATGGGAGGGAGCGAGGGATGCAGTAAAGAAGGAATAGTGAATCGGAACGTAGATACTCTCCTCCCTAAAGAAACTCTTGTCGTTTCCATAGAAACGTTACTCGATTTAGAAGGAGAAGTCATAGAACCAATAGTATTTCATAACGACACCACTTCCGTGTTAATTCGTCAGTGTGAGGGCGAGGGATGCAATAAAGGTGGAATAGTGCATCGGAAAGGGGATACTCGCCTCCCAAAAGAAAATATTGTCGTTTCCGTAGAAACGTTCCTCGATTTAGAAGGAGAAGTTATAGAAAACATAGTATTCCATAGCGACTCAATTTCAGTGTTAATTCGTCAATGTGAGGGAGCGAGGGATGCAGTAAAGAAGGAATAGTGAATCGGAATGGAGATACTCTCCTCCCAAAAGAAACTCTTGTCGTTTCCATAGAAACGTTACTCGATTTAGAAGGAGATGTCATAGAACCAATAGTATTTCATAGGGACACCACTTCCGTGTTAATTCGTCAGTGTGAGAGGCGAGGGATGCAGTAAAGATGGAATAGTGCATCGGAAAGGAGATACTCGCCTCCCAAAAGAAAATATTGTCGTTTCCGTAGAAACGTTCCTCGATTTAGAAGGAGAAGTTTTAGAACACATAATATTCCATAGCGACTCAATTTCAGTGTTAATTCGTCAATGGGAGGGAGCGAGGGATGCAGTAAAGAAGGAATAGTGAATCGGAACGGAGATACTCTCCTCCCAAAAGCAACTCTTGTCGTTTCCATAGAAACGTTACTCGATTTTGAAGGAGAAGTCATAGAACCAATAGTATTTCATAACGACACCACTTCCGTGTTAATTCGTCAGTGTGAGGGGCGAGGGATGCAATAAAGATGGAATAGTGCATCGGAAAGGGGATACTCGCCTCCCAAAAGGAAATATTGTCGTTTCCGTAGAAACGTTCCTCGATTTAGAAGGAGAAGTTATAGAACACATAGTATTCCATAGCGACTCAATTTCAGTGTTAATTCGTCAATGGGAGGGAGCGAGGGATGCAGTAAAGAAGGAATAGTGAATCGGAATGGAGATACTCTCCTCCCAAAAGAAACTCTTGTCGTTTCCATAGAAACGTTACTCGATTTAGAAGGACATGTCATAGAACCAATAGTAATTCATATTGACACCACTTCCGTGTTAATTCGTCAGTGTGAGGGGCGAGAGATGCAGTAAAGATGGAATAGTGCATCGGAAAGGGGATACTCGCCTCCGAAAAGAAAATATTGTCGTTTCCGTAGAAACGTTCCTCGATTTAGAAGGAGAAGTTATAGAACACATAGTATTCCATAGCGACTCAATTTCAGTGTTAATTCGTCAATGAGAGGGAGCGAGGGATGCAGTAAAGATGGAATAGTGAATCGGAACGGAGATACTCTCCTTCCAAAAGAAACTCTTGTCGTTTCCATAGAAATGTTACTCGATTTAGAAGGAGATATCATAGAACCAATAGTATTTCATATTGACACCACTTCCGTGTTAATTCGTCAGTGTGAGGGGCGAGGGATGCAGTAAAGATGGAATAGTGCATCTGAAAGGGGATACTCGCCTCCCAAAAGAAAATATTGTCGTTTCCGTAGAAACGTTCCTCGATTTAGAAGGAGAAGTTATAGAACACATAGTATTCTATAGCGACTCAATTTCAGTGTTAATTCGTCAATGGGAGGGAGCGAGATATGCAGTAAAGGAGGAATAGTGAATCGGAATGGAGATACTCTCCTCCCAAAAGAAACTCTTGTCGTTTCCATAGAAACGTTACTCCATTTAGAAGGAGATGTCATAGAACCAATAGTATTTCATAGCGACACCACTTCCGTGTTAATTCGTCAGTGTGAGGGGCGAGGGATGCAGTAAAGATTAAATAGTGCATCGGAAAGGTGATACTCGCCTCCCAAAAGAAATTATTGTCGTTTCCGTAGAAACGTTCCTCGGTTTAGAAGGAGAAGTTATAGAACACATAATATTCCATAGCGACTCAATTTCAGTGTTAATTCGTCAATGGGAGGGAGCGAGGGATGCAGTAAAGAAGGAATAGTGAATCGGAACGGAGATACTCTCCTCCCAAATGAAACTCTAGTCGTTTCCATAGAAACGTTACTCGATTTAGAAGGAGATGTCATAGAACCTATAGTATTTCATATCGACACCACTTCCGTGGTAATTCGTCAGTGTGAGGGGCGAGGGATGCAGTAAAGATGGAATAGTGCATCGGAAAGAGGATACTCGCCTCCCAAATGAAAATATCGTCGTTTCCGTAGAAAAGTTCCTCGATTAAGAAGGAGAAGTTATAGAACACATAGTATTCCATAGCGACTCAATTTCAGTGTTAATTCGTCAATGGGAGGGAGCGAGGGATGCAGTAAAGAAGGAATAGTGAATCGGAACGGAGATAGTCTCCTCCCAAAAGAAACTCTTGTCGTTTCCATAGAAACGTTACTCGGTTTAGAAGGAGTTATCATAGAACCAATAGTAATTCATATTGACACCACTTCCGTGTTAATTCGTCAGTGTGAGGGGCGAGAGATGCAGTAAAGATGGAATAGTGCATCGGAAAGGGGATACTCGCCTCCGAAAAGAAAATATTGTCGTTTCCGTAGAAACGTTCCTCGATTTAGAAGGAGAAGTTATAGAACACATAGTATTCCATAGCGACTCAATTTCAGTGTTAATTCGTCAATGGGAGGGAGCGAGGGATGCAGTAAAGAAGGAATAGTGAATCGGAACGGAGATACTCTCCTCCGAAAAGAAACTCTTGTCGTTTCCATAGAAACGTTACTCATTTAGAAGGAGATGTCATAGAACCAATAGTATTTCATATTGACACCACTTCCGTGTTAATTCGTCAGTGTGAGGGGCGAGAGATGCAGTAAAGATGGAATAGTGCATCGGAAAGGGGATACTCGCCTCCCAAAAGAAAATATTGTCGTTTCCGTAGAAACGTTCCTCGATTTAGAAGGAGAAGTTATAGAACGCATAGTATTCCATAGCAACTCAATTTCAGTGTTAATTCGTCAATGGGAGGGAGCGAGGGATGAAGTAAAGAAGAAATAGTGAATCGGAACGGAGATACTCTCCTCCCAAAAGAAACTCTTGTCGTTTCCATAGAAACGTTACTCGATTTAGAAGGGGATGTCATAGAACCAATAGTAATTCATAGCGACACCACTTCCGTGTTAATTCGGCAGTGTGAGGGGCGAGGGATGCAGTAAAGATGGAATAGTGCATCGGAAAGGGGATACCCGCCTCCCAAAAGAAAATATTGTCGTTTCCGTAGAAACGTTCCTCGATTTAGAAGGAGAAGTTATAGAACAGATAGTATTCCATAGCGACTCAATTTCAGTGTTAATTCGTCAATGGGAGGGAGCGAGGGATGCAGTAAAGAAAGAATAGTGAATCGGAACGGGGATACTCTCCTCCCAAAAGAAACTCTTGTCGTTTCCATAGAAACGTTACTCGATTTAGAAGGAGATGTCATAGAACCAATAGTATTTCATAGCGACACCACTTCCGTGTTAATTCGTCAGTGTGAGGGGCGAGGGATGCAGTAAAGATGGAATAGTGCATCGGAAAGGGGATACTCGCCTCCCAAAAGAAAATATTGACGTTTCCGTAGAAACGTTCCTCGATTTAGAAGGAGAAGTTATAGAACACAAAGTATTCCATAGCGACTCAATTTCAGTGTTAATTCGTCAATGGGAGGGAGCGAGGGATGCAGTAAAGAAGGAATAGTGAATCGGAACGGAGATACTCTCCTCCCAAAAGAAACTCTTGTCGTTTCCATAGAAACGTTACTCGATTTAGAAGGAGATGTCATAGAACCAATAGTATTTCATAGCGACACCACTTCCGTGTTAATTCGTCAGTGTGAGGGGCGAGGGATGCAGTAAAGATGGAATAGTGCATCGGAAAGGGGATACTCGCCTCCCAAAAGAAAATATTGTCGTTTCCGTAGAAACGTTGCTCGATTTAAAGGAGAAGTTATAGAACACATAGTATTCCATAGCGACTCAATTTCAGTGTTAATTCGTCAATGGGAGGGAGCGAGGGATGCAGTAAAGAAGGAATAGTGAATCGGAACGGAGATACTCTCCTCCCAAAAGAAACTCTTGTCGTTTCCATAGAAACGTTACTCGATGTAGAAGGAGATGTCATAGAACCAATAGTATTCGATAGCGACACCACTTCCGTGTTAATTCATCAGTGTGAGGGGCGAGGGATGCAGTAAAGATGGAATAGTGCATCGGAAAGGGGATACTCGCCTCCCAAAAGAAAATATTGTCGTTTCCGTAGAAACGTTCCTCGATTTAGAAGGAGAAGTTATAGAACACAAAGTATCCATAGCGACTCAATTTCAGTGTTAATTCGTCAATGGGAGGGAGCGAGGGATGCAGTAAAGAAGGAAAAGTGAATCGGAACGGAGATACTCTCCTCCCAAAAGAAACTCTTGTCGTTTCCATAGAAACGTTACTCGATTTAGAAGGAGATGTCATAGAACTAATAGTATTTCATAATGACACCACTTCCGTGTTAATTCGTCAGTGTGAGGGGCGAGGGATGCAGTAAAGAAGGAATAGTGCATCGGAAAGGGGATACTCGCCTCCCAAAAGAAAATATTGTCGTTCCGTAGAAACGTTCCTCGATTTAGAAGGAGAAGTTAAGGAACACATAGTACTCCATAGCGACTCAATTTCAGTGTTAATTCGTCAATGGGAGGGAGCGAGGGATGCAGTAAAGAAGGAATAGTGAATCGGAACCGAGATACTCTCCTCCCAAAAGAAACTCTTGTTGTTTCCATAGAAACGTTACTCCATTTAGAAGGAGATGTCATAGAACCAATAGTATTTCATAGCGACACCACTTCCGTGTTAATTCGTCAGTGTGAGGGGCGAGGGATGCAGTAAAGATGGAATAGTGCATCGGAAAGGGGATACACGCCTCCCAAAAGAAAATATTGTCGTTTCCGTAGAAACGTTCCTCGATTTAGAAGGAGAAGTTATAGAACACATAGTATTCCATAGCGACTCAATTTCAGTGTTAATTCGTCAATGGGAGGGAGCGAGGGATGCAGTAAAGAAGGAATAGTGAATCGGAACGGAGATACTCTCCTCCCAAAAGAAACTCTTGTCGTTTCCATAGAAACGTTACTCGATTTAGAGGAGATGTCATAGAACCAATAGTATTTCTAGCGACACCACTTCCGCGTTAATTCGTCAGTGTGAGGGGCGAGGGATGCAGTAAAGATGGAATAGTGCATCGGAAAGGGGATACTCGCCTCCCAAAAGAAAATATTGTCGTTTCCGTAGAAACGTTCCTCGATTTAGAAGGAGAAGTTATAGAACACATAGTATTCCATAGACTCAATTTCAGTGTTAATTCGTCAATGGGAGGGAGTGAGGGATGCAGTAAAGAAGGAATAGTGAATCGGAACGGAGATACTCTCCTCCCAAAAGAAACTCTTGTCGTTTCCATGGAAACGTTACTCGATTTAGAAGGAGATGTCATAGAACCAATAGTAATTCATATTGACACCACTTCCGTGTTAATTCGTCAGGGTGAGGAGCGAGAGATGCAGTAAAGATGGAATAGTGCATCGGAAAGGGGATACTCGCCTCCGAAAAGAAAATATTGTCGTTTCCGTAGCAACGTTCCTCGATTTAGAAGGAGAAGTTATAGAACACATAGTATTCCATAGCGACTCAATTTCAGTGTTAATTCGTCAATGGGAGGGAGCGAGGGATGCAGTAAAGAAGGAATAGTGAATCGGAACGGAGATACTCTCCTCCCAAAAGAAACTCTTGTCGTTTCCATAGATACGTTACTCATTTAGAAGGAGATGTCATAGAACCAATAGTATTTCATATTGACACCACTTCCGTGTTAATTCGTCAGTGTGAGGGGCGAGAGATGCAGTAAAGATGGAATAGTGCATCGGAAAGGGGATACTCGCCTCCCAAAAGAAAATATTGTCGTTTCCGTAGAAACGTTCCTCGATTTAGAAGGAGAAGTTATAGAACGCATAGTATTCCATAGCAACTCAATTTCAGTGTTAATTCGTCAATGGGAGGGAGCGAGGGATGAAGTAAAGAAGAAATAGTGAATCGGAACGGAGATACTCTCCTCCCAAAAGAAACTCTTGTCGTTTCCATAGAAACGTTACTCGATTTAGAAGGGGATGTCATAGAACCAATAGTAATTCATAGCGACACCACTTCCGTGTTAATTCGGCAGTGTGAGGGGCGAGGGATGCAGTAAAGATGGAATAGTGCATCGGAAAGGGGATACCCGCCTCCCAAAAGAAAATATTGTCGTTTCCGTAGAAACGTTCCTCGATTTAGAAGGAGAAGTTATAGAACAGATAGTATTCCATAGCGACTCAATTTCAGTGTTAATTCGTCAATGGGAGGGAGCGAGGGATGCAGTAAAGAAAGAATAGTGAATCGGAACGGGGATACTCTCCTCCCAAAAGAAACTCTTGTCGTTTCCATAGAAACGTTACTCGATTTAGAAGGAGATGTCATAGAACCAATAGTATTTCATAGCGACACCACTTCCGTGTTAATTCGTCAGTGTGAGGGGCGAGGGATGCAGTAAAGATGGAATAGTGCATCGGAAAGGGGATACTCGCCTCCCAAAAGAAAATATTGACGTTTCCGTAGAAACGTTCCTCGATTTAGAAGGAGAAGTTATAGAACACAAAGTATTCCATAGCGACTCAATTTCAGTGTTAATTCGTCAATGGGAGGGAGCGAGGGATGCAGTAAAGAAGGAATAGTGAATCGGAACGGAGATACTCTCCTCCCAAAAGAAACTCTTGTCGTTTCCATAGAAACGTTACTCGATTTAGAAGGAGATGTCATAGAACCAATAGTATTTCATAGCGACACCACTTCCGTGTTAATTCGTCAGTGTGAGGGGCGAGGGATGCAGTAAAGATGGAATAGTGCATCGGAAAGGGGATACTCGCCTCCCAAAAGAAAATATTGTCGTTTCCGTAGAAACGTTGCTCGATTTAAAGGAGAAGTTATAGAACACATAGTATTCCATAGCGACTCAATTTCAGTGTTAATTCGTCAATGGGAGGGAGCGAGGGATGCAGTAAAGAAGGAATAGTGAATCGGAACGGAGATACTCTCCTCCCAAAAGAAACTCTTGTCGTTTCCATAGAAACGTTACTCGATGTAGAAGGAGATGTCATAGAACCAATAGTATTCGATAGCGACACCACTTCCGTGTTAATTCATCAGTGTGAGGGGCGAGGGATGCAGTAAAGATGGAATAGTGCATCGGAAAGGGGATACTCGCCTCCCAAAAGAAAATATTGTCGTTTCCGTAGAAACGTTCCTCGATTTAGAAGGAGAAGTTATAGAACACAAAGTATCCATAGCGACTCAATTTCAGTGTTAATTCGTCAATGGGAGGGAGCGAGGGATGCAGTAAAGAAGGAAAAGTGAATCGGAACGGAGATACTCTCCTCCCAAAAGAAACTCTTGTCGTTTCCATAGAAACGTTACTCGATTTAGAAGGAGATGTCATAGAACTAATAGTATTTCATAATGACACCACTTCCGTGTTAATTCGTCAGTGTGAGGGGCGAGGGATGCAGTAAAGAAGGAATAGTGCATCGGAAAGGGGATACTCGCCTCCCAAAAGAAAATATTGTCGTTCCGTAGAAACGTTCCTCGATTTAGAAGGAGAAGTTAAGGAACACATAGTACTCCATAGCGACTCAATTTCAGTGTTAATTCGTCAATGGGAGGGAGCGAGGGATGCAGTAAAGAAGGAATAGTGAATCGGAACCGAGATACTCTCCTCCCAAAAGAAACTCTTGTTGTTTCCATAGAAACGTTACTCCATTTAGAAGGAGATGTCATAGAACCAATAGTATTTCATAGCGACACCACTTCCGTGTTAATTCGTCAGTGTGAGGGGCGAGGGATGCAGTAAAGATGGAATAGTGCATCGGAAAGGGGATACACGCCTCCCAAAAGAAAATATTGTCGTTTCCGTAGAAACGTTCCTCGATTTAGAAGGAGAAGTTATAGAACACATAGTATTCCATAGCGACTCAATTTCAGTGTTAATTCGTCAATGGGAGGGAGCGAGGGATGCAGTAAAGAAGGAATAGTGAATCGGAACGGAGATACTCTCCTCCCAAAAGAAACTCTTGTCGTTTCCATAGAAACGTTACTCGATTTAGAGGAGATGTCATAGAACCAATAGTATTTCTAGCGACACCACTTCCGCGTTAATTCGTCAGTGTGAGGGGCGAGGGATGCAGTAAAGATGGAATAGTGCATCGGAAAGGGGATACTCGCCTCCCAAAAGAAAATATTGTCGTTTCCGTAGAAACGTTCCTCGATTTAGAAGGAGAAGTTATAGAACACATAGTATTCCATAGACTCAATTTCAGTGTTAATTCGTCAATGGGAGGGAGTGAGGGATGCAGTAAAGAAGGAATAGTGAATCGGAACGGAGATACTCTCCTCCCAAAAGAAACTCTTGTCGTTTCCATGGAAACGTTACTCGATTTAGAAGGAGATGTCATAGAACCAATAGTAATTCATATTGACACCACTTCCGTGTTAATTCGTCAGGGTGAGGAGCGAGAGATGCAGTAAAGATGGAATAGTGCATCGGAAAGGGGATACTCGCCTCCGAAAAGAAAATATTGTCGTTTCCGTAGCAACGTTCCTCGATTTAGAAGGAGAAGTTATAGAACACATAGTATTCCATAGCGACTCAATTTCAGTGTTAATTCGTCAATGGGAGGGAGCGAGGGATGCAGTAAAGAAGGAATAGTGAATCGGAACGGAGATACTCTCCTCCCAAAAGAAACTCTTGTCGTTTCCATAGATACGTTACTCATTTAGAAGGAGATGTCATAGAACCAATAGTATTTCATATTGACACCACTTCCGTGTTAATTCGTCAGTGTGAGGGGCGAGAGATGCAGTAAAGATAGAATAGTGCATCGGAAAGGGGATACTCGCCTCCCAAAAGAAAATATTGTCGTTTCCGTAGAAACGTTCCTCGATTTAGAAGGAGAAGTTATAGAACACATAGTATTCCATAGCAACTCAATTTCAGAGTTAATTCGTCAATGGGAGGGAGCGAGGGATGCAGTAAAGAAGAAATAGTGAATCGGAACGGAGATACTCGCCTCCCAAAAGAAACTCTTGTCGTTTCCATAGAAACGTTACTCGATTTAGAAGGAGATGTCATAGAACCAATAGTATTTCATAGCGACACCACTTCCGTGTTAATTCGTCAGTGTGAGGGGCGAGGGATGCAGTAAAGATGGAATAGTGCATCGGAAAGGGGATACCCGCCTCCCAAAAGAAAATATTGTCGTTTCCGTAGAAACGTTCCTCGATTTAGAAGGAGAAGTTATAGAACAGATAGTATTCCATAGCGACTCAATTTCAGTGTTAATTCGTCAATGGGAGGGAGGGAGGGATGCAGTAAAGAAAGAATAGTGAATCGGAACGGGGATACTCTCCTCCCAAAAGAAACTCTTGTCGTTTCCATAGAAACGTTACTCGATTTAGAAGGAGATGTCATAGAACCAATAGTATTTCATAGCGACACCACTTCCGTGTTAATTCGTCAGTGTGAGGGGCGAGGGATGCAGTAAAGATATAATAGTGCATCGGAAAGGGGATACTCGCCTCCCAAAAGAAAATATTGACGTTTCCGTAGAAACGTTCCTCGATTTAGAAGGAGAAGTTATAGAACACAAAGTATTCCATAGCGACTCAATTTCAGTGTTAATTCGTCAATGGGAGGGAGCGAGGGATGCAGTAAAGAAGGAATAGTGAATCGGAACGGAGATACTCTCCTCCCAAAAGAAACTCTTGTCGTTTCCATAGAAACCTTACTCGATTTAGAAGGAGATGTCATAGAACCAATAGTATTTCATAGCGACACCACTTCCGTGTTAATTCGTCAGTGTGAGGGGCGAGGGATGCAGTAAAGATGGAATAGTGCATCGGAAAGGGGATACTCGCCTCCCAAAAGAAAATATTGTCGTTTCCGTAGAAACGTTGCTCGATTTAGAAAGAGAAGTTATAGAACACATAGTATTCCATAGCGACTCAATTTCAGTGTTAATTCGTCAATGGGAGGGAGCGAGGGATGCAGTAAAGAAGGAATAGTGAATCGGAACGGAGATACTCTCCTCCCAAAAGAAACTCTTGTCGTTTCCATAGAAACGTTACTCGATTTAGAAGGAGATGTCATAGAACCAATAGTATTCCATAGCGACACCACTTCCGTGTTAATTCGTCAGTGTGAGGGGCGAGGGATGCAGTAAAGATGGAATAGTGCATCGGAAAGGGGATACTCGCCTCCCAAAAGAAAATATTGTCGTTTCCGTAGAAACGTTCCTCGATTTAGAAGGAGAAGTTATAGAACACAAAGTATTCCATAGCGACTCAATTTCAGTGTTAATTCGTCAATGGGAGGGAGCGAGGGATGCAGTAAAGAAGGAATAGTGAATCGGAACGGAGATACTCTCCTCCCAAAAGAAACTCTTGTCGTTTCCATAGAAACGTTACTCGATTTAGAAGGAGATGTCATAGAACTAATAGTATTTCATATTGACACCACTTCCGTGTTAATTCGTCAGTGTGAGGGGCGAGGGATGCAGTAAAGATGGAATAGTGCATCGGAAAGGGGATACTCGCCTCCCAAAAGAAAATATTGTCGTTTCCGTAGAAACGTTCCTCGATTTAGAAGGAGAAGTTATAGAACACATAGTATTTCATAGCGACTCAATTTCAGTGATAATTCGTCAATGGGAGGGAGCGAGGGATGCAGTAAAGAAGGAATAGTGAATCGGAACGGAGATACTCTCCTCCCAAAAGAAACTCTTGTCGTTTCCATAGAAACGTTACTCGATTTAGAAGGAGATGTCATAGAACCAATAGTATTTCATAGCGACACCACTTCCGTGTTAATTCGTCAGTGTGAGGGGCGAGGGATGCAGTAAAGATGGAATAGTGCATCGGAAAGGGGATACTCGCCTCCCAAAAGAAAATATTGTCGTGTCCGTAGAAACGTTCCTCGATTTAGAAGGAGAAGTTATAGAACACATAGTATTCCATAGCGACCCAATTTCAGTGTTAATTCGTCAATGGGAGGGAGCGAGGGATGCAGTAAAGAAGGAATAGTGAATCGGAACGGAGATACTCTCCTCCCAAAAGAAATTGTTGTCGTTTCCATAGAAACGTTACTCGATTTAGAAGGAGATGTCATGGAACCAATAGTGTTTCATATTGACACCACTTCCGTGTTAATTCGTCAGTGTGAGGGGCGAGGGATGCAGTAAAGATGGAATAGTGCATCGGAAAGGGGATACTCGCCTCCCAAAAGAAAATATTGTCGTTTCCGTAGAAACGTTGCTCGATTTAGAAGGAGAAGTTATAGAACACATAGTATTCCATAGCGACTCAATTTCAGTGTTAATTCGTCAATGGGAGGGAGCGAGGGATGCAGTAAAGAAGGAATAGTGAATCGGAACGGAGATACTCTCCTCCCAAAAGGAACTCTTGTCGTTTCCATAGAAACGTTACTCGATTTAGAAGGAGTTGTCGTAGAATTAATAGTATTCCATAGCGACACCACTTCCGTGTTAATTCGTCAGTGTGAGGGGCGAGGGATGCAGTAAAGAAGGAATAGTGCATCGGAAAGGGGATACTCGCCTCCCAAAAAAAAATATTGTCGTTTCCGTAGAAACGTTCCTCGATTTAGAAGGAGAAGTTATAGAACACATAATATTCCATAGCGACTCAATTTCAGTGTTAATTCGTCAATGGGAGGGAGCGAGGGATGCAGTAAAGAAGGAATAGTGAATCGGAACGGAGATACTCTCCTCCCAAAAGAAACTCTTGTCGTTTCCATAGAAACGTTACTCGATTTAGAAGGAGAAGTCATAGAACCAATAGTATTTCATAACGACACCACTTCCGTGTTAATTCATCAGTGTGAGGGGCGAGGGATGCAGTAAAGATGGAATAGTGCATCGGAAAGGGGATACTCGCCTCCCAAAAGAAAATATTGTCGTTTCCGTAGAAACGTTGCTCGATTTCGAAGGAGAAGTTATAGAACACATAGTATTCCATAGCGACTTAATTTCAGTGTTAATTCGTCAATGGGAGGGAGCGAGGGATGCAGTAAAGAAGGAATAGTGAATCGGAACAGAGATACTCTCCTCCCAAAAGAAACTCTTGTCGTTTCCATAGAAACGTTACTCGATTTAGAAGGAGATGTCATAGAACCAATAGTATTCCATAGCGACACCACTTCCGTGTTAATTCGTCAGTGTGAGGGGCGAGGGATGCAGTAAAGATGGAATAGTGCATCGGAAAGGGGATACTCGCCTCCCAAAAGAAAATAATGTCGTTTCCGTAGAAACGTTCCTCGATTTAGAAGGAGAAGTTATAGAACACAAAGTATTCCATAGCGACTCAATTTCAGTGTTAATTCGTCAATGGGAGGGAGCGAGGGATGCAGTAAAGAAGGAATAGTGAATCGGAACGGAGATACTCTCCTCCCAAAAGAAACTCTTGTCGTTGCCATAGAAACGTTACTCGATTTAGAAGGAGATGTCATAGAACTAATAGTATTTCATATTGACACCACTTCCGTGTTAATTCGTCAGTGTGAGCGGCGAGGGATGCAGTAAAGAAGGAATAGTGCATCGGAAAGGGGATACTCGCCTCCCAAAAGAAAATATTGTCGTTTCCGTAGAAACGTTCCTCGATTTAGAAGGAGAAGTTATGGAACACATAGTATTCCATAGCGACTCAATTTCAGTGTTAATTCGTCAATGGGAGGGAGCGAGGGATGCAGTAAAGAAGGAATAGTGAATCGGAACGGAGATACTCTCCTCCCAAAAGAAACTCTTGTCGTTTCCATAGAAACGTTACTCGATTTAGAAGGAGATGTCATAGAACTAATAGTATTTCATATTGACACCACTTCCGTGTTAATTCGTCAGTGTGAGGGGCGAGGGATGCAGTAAAGATGGAATAGTGCATCGGAAAGGGGATACTCGCCTCCCAAAAGAAAATATTGTCGTTTCTGTAGAAACGTTCCTCGATTTAGAAGGAGAAGTTATAGAACACATAGTATTTCATAGCGACTCAATTTCAGTGATAATTCGTCAATGGGAGGGAGCGAGGGATGCAGTAAAGAAGGAATAGTGAATCGGAACGGAGATACTCTCCTCCCAAAAGAAACTCTTGTCGTTTCCATAGAAACGTTACTCGATTTAGAAGGAGATGTCATAGAACCAATAGTATTTCATAGCGACACCACTTCCGTGTTAATTCGTCACTGTGAGGGGCGAGGGATGCAGTAAAGATGGAATAGTGCATCGGAAAGGGGATACTCGCCTCCCAAAAGAAAATATTGTCGTGTCCGTAGAAACGTTCCTCGATTTAGAAGGAGAAGTTATAGAACACATAGTATTCCATAGCGACCCAATTTCAGTGTTAATTCGTCAATGGGAGGGAGCGAGGGATGCAGTAAAGAAGGAATAGTGAATCGGAACGGAGATACTCTCCTCCCAAAAGAAATTGTTGTCGTTTCCATAGAAACGTTACTCGATTTAGAAGGAGATGTCATGGAACCAATAGTGTTTCATATTGACACCACTTCCGTGTTAATTCGTCAGTGTGAGGGGCGAGGGATGCAGTAAAGATGGAATAGTGCATCGGAAAGGGGATACTCGCCTCCCAAAAGAAAATATTGTCGTTTCCGTAGAAACGTTGCTCGATTTAGAAGGAGAAGTTATAGAACACATAGTATTCCATAGCGACTCAATTTCAGTGTTAATTCGTCAATGGGAGGGAGCGAGGGATGCAGTAAAGAAGGAATAGTGAATCGGAACGGAGATACTCTCCTCCCAAAAGGAACTCTTGTCGTTTCCTTAGAAACGTTACTCGATTTAGAAGGAGTTGTCGTAGAATTAATAGTATTCCATAGCGACACCACTTCCGTGTTAATTCGTCAGTGTGAGGGGCGAGGGATGCAGTAAAGAAGGAATAGTGCATCGGAAAGGGGATACTCGCCTCCCAAAAAAAAATATTGTCGTTTCCGTAGAAACGTTCCTCGATTTAGAAGGAGAAGTTATAGAACACATAATATTCCATAGCGACTCAATTTCAGTGTTAATTCGTCAATGGGAGGGAGCGAGGGATGCAGTAAAGAAGGAATAGTGAATCGGAACGGAGATACTCTCCTCCCAAAAGAAACTCTTGTCGTTTCCATAGAAACGTTACTCGATTTAGAAGGAGAAGTCATAGAACCAATAGTATTTCATAACGACACCACTTCCGTGTTAATTCGTCAGTGTGAGGGGCGAGGGATGCAGTAAAGATGGAATAGTGCATCGGAAAGGGGATACTCGCCTCCCAAAAGAAAATATTGTCGTTTCCGTAGAAACGTTGCTCGATTTCGAAGGAGAAGTTATAGAACACATAGTATTCCATAGCGACTTAATTTCAGTGTTAATTCGTCAATGGGAGGGAGCGAGGGATGCAGTAAAGAAGGAATAGTGAATCGGAACAGAGATACTCTCCTCCCAAAAGAAACTCTTGTCGTTTCCATAGAAACGTTACTCGATTTAGAAGGAGATGTCATAGAACCAATAGTATTCCATAGCGACACCACTTCCGTGTTAATTCGTCAGTGTGAGGGGCGAGGGATGCAGTAAAGATGGAATAGTGCATCGGAAAGGGGATACTCGCCTCCCAAAAGAAAATAATGTCGTTTCCGTAGAAACGTTCCTCGATTTAGAAGGAGAAGTTATAGAACACAAAGTATTCCATAGCGACTCAATTTCAGTGTTAATTCGTCAATGGGAGGGAGCGAGGGATGCAGTAAAGAAGGAATAGTGAATCGGAACGGAGATACTCTCCTCCCAAAAGAAACTCTTGTCGTTGCCATAGAAACGTTACTCGATTTAGAAGGAGATGTCATAGAACTAATAGTATTTCATATTGACACCACTTCCGTGTTAATTCGTCAGTGTGAGCGGCGAGGGATGCAGTAAAGAAGGAATAGTGCATCGGAAAGGGGATACTCGCCTCCCAAAAGAAAATATTGTCGTTTCCGTAGAAACGTTCCTCGATTTAGAAGGAGAAGTTATGGAACACATAGTATTCCATAGCGACTCAATTTCAGTGTTAATTCGTCAATGGGAGGGAGCGAGGGATGCAGTAAAGAAGGAATAGTGAATCGGAACCGAGATACTCTCCTCCCAAAAGAAACTCTTGTTGTTTCCATAGAAACGTTACTCCATTTAGAAGGAGATGTCATAGAACCAATAGTATTTCATAGCGACACCACTTCCGTGTTAATTCGTCAGTGTGAGGGGCGAGGGATGCAGTAAAGATGGAATAGTGCATCGGAAAGGGGATACTCGCCTCCCAAAAGAAAATATTGTCGTTTCCGTAGAAACGTTCCTCGATTTAGAAGGAGAAGTTATAGAACACATAGTATTCCATAGCGACTCAATTTCAGTGTTAATTCGTCAATGGGAGGGAGCGAGGGATGCAGTAAAGAAGGAATAGTGAATCGGAACGGAGATACTCTCCTCCCAAAAGAAACTCTTGTCGTTTCCATAGAAACGTTACTCGATTTAGAGGAGATGTCATAGAACCAATAGTATTTCTAGCGACACCACTTCCGCGTTAATTCGTCAGTGTGAGGGGCGAGGGATGCAGTAAAGATGGAATAGTGCATCGGAAAGGGGATACTCGACTCCCAAAAGAAAATATTGTCGTTTCCGTAGAAACGTTCCTCGATTTAGAAGGAGAAGTTATAGAACACATAGTATTCCATAGACTCAATTTCAGTGTTAATTCGTCAATGGGAGGGAGCGAGGGATGCAGTAAAGAAGGAATAGTGAATCGGAACGGAGATACTCTCCTCCCAAAAGAAACTCTTGTCGTTTCCATAGAAACGTTACTCGATTTAGAAGGACATGTCATAGAACCAATAGTATTTCATAGCGACACCACTTCCGTGTTAATTCGTCAGTGTGAGGGGCGAGGGATGCAGTAAAGATGGAATAGTGCATCGGAAAGGGGATACTCGCCTCCCAAAAGAAAATATTGTCGTTTCCGTAGAAACGTTCCTCGATTTAGAAGGAGAAGTTATAGAACACATAGTATTCCATAGCGACTCAATTTCAGTGATAATTCGTCAATGGGAGGGAGCGAGGGATGCAGTAAAGAAGGAATAGTGAATCGGAACGGAGATACACTCCTCCCAAAAGTAACTCTTGTCGTTTCCATAGAAACGTTACTCGATTTAGAAGGAGATGTCATAGAACCAATAGTATTTCATAGCGACACCACTTCCGTGTTAATTCGTCAGTGTGAGGGGCGAGGGATGCAGTAAAGATGGAATAGTGCATCGGAAAGGGGATACTCGCCTCCCAAAAGAAAATATTGTCGTGTCCGTAGAAACGTTCCTCGATTTAGAAGGAGAAGTTATAGAACACATAATATTCCATAGCGACTCAATTTCAGTGTTAATTCGTCAATGGGAGGGAGCGAGGGATGCAGTAAAGAAGGAATAGTGAATCGGAACGGAGATACTCTCCTCCCAAAAGAAACTCTTGTCGTTTCCATAGAAACGTTACTCGATTTAGAAGGAGAAGTCATAGAACCAATAGTATTTCATAACGACACCACTTCCGTGTTAATTCGTCAGTGTGAGGGGCGAGGGATGCAGTAAAGATGGAATAGTGCATCGGAAAGGGGATACTCGCCTCCCAAAAGAAAATATTGTCGTTTCCGTAGAAACGTTGCTCGATTTAGAAGGAGAAGTTATAGAACACATAGTATTCCATAGCGACTCAATTTCAGTGTTAATTCGTCAATGGGAGGGAGCGAGGGATGCAGTAAAGAAGGAATAGTGAATCGGAACGGAGATACTCTTCTCCCAAAAGAAACTCTTGTCGTTTCCATAGAAACGTTACTCGATTTAGAAGGAGATGTCATAGAACCAATAGTATTCCATAGCGACACCACTTCCGTGTTAATTCGTCAGTGTGAGGGGCGAGGGATGCAGTAAAGATGGAATAGTGCATCGGAAAGGGGATACTCGCCTCCCAAAAGAAAATAATGTCGTTTCCGTAGAAACGTTCCTCGATTTAGAAGGAGAAGTTATAGAACACAAAGTATTCCATAGCGACTCAATTTCAGTGTTAATTCGTCAATGGGAGGGAGCGAGGGATGCAGTAAAGAAGGAATAGTGAATCGGAACGGAGATACTCTCCTCCCAAAAGAAACTCTTATCGTTTCCATAGAAACGTTACTCGATTTAGAAGGAGATGTCATAGAACTAATAGTATTTCATATTGACACCACTTCCGTGTTAATTCGTCAGTGTGAGGGGCGAGGGATGCAGTAAAGAAGGAATAGTGCATCGGAAAGGGGATACTCGCCTCCCAAAAGAAAATATTGTCGTTTCCGTAGAAACGTTCCTCGATTTAGAAGGAGAAGTTATGGAACACATAGTATTCCATAGCGACTCAATTTCGGTGTTAATTCGTCAATGGGAGGGAGCGAGGGATGCAGTAAAGAAGGAATAGTGAATCGGAACGGAGATACTCTCCTCCCAAAAGAAACTCTTGTTGTTTCCATAGAAACGTTACTCCATTTAGAAGGAGATGACATAGAACCAATAGTATTTCATAGCGACACCACTTCCGTGTTAATTCGTCAGTGTGAGGGGCGAGGGATGCAGTAAAGATGGAATAGTGCATCGGAAAGGGGATACTCGCCTCCCAAAAGAAAATATTGTCGTTTCCGTAGAAACGTTCCTCGATTTAGAAGGAGAAGTTATAGAACACATAGTATTCCATAGCGACTCAATTTCAGTGTTAATTCGTCAATGGGAGGGAGCGAGGGATGCAGTAAAGAAGGAATAGTGAATCGGAACGGAGATACTCTCCTCCCAAAAGAAACTCTTGTCGTTTCCATAGAAACGTTACTCGATTTAGACGAGATGTCATAGAACCAATAGTATTTCTAGCGACACCACTTCCGCGTTAATTCGTCAGTGTGAGGGGCGAGGGATGCAGTAAAGATGGAATAGTGCATCGGAAAGGGGATACTCGCCTCCCAAAAGAAAATATTGTCGTTTCCGTAGAAACGTTCCTCGATTTAGAAGGAGAAGTTATAGAACACATAGTATTCCATAGACTCAATTTCAGTGTTAATTCGTCAATGGGAGGGAGCGAGGGATGCAGTAAAGAAGGAATAGTGAATCGGAACGGAGATACTCTCCTCCCAAAAGAAACTCTTGTCGTTTCCATAGAAACGTTACTCGATTTAGAAGGAGATGTCATAGAACCAATAGTATTTCATAGCGACACCACTTCCGTGTTAATTCGTCAGTGTGAGGGGCGAGGGATGCAGTAAAGATGGAATAGTGCATCGGAAAGGGGATACTCGCCTCCCAAAAGAAAATATTGTCGTTTCCGTAGAAACGTTCCTCGATTTAGAAGGAGAAGTTATAGAACACATAGTATTCCATAGCGACTCAATTTCAGTGATAATTCGTCAATGGGAGGGAGCGAGGGATGCAGTAAAGAAGGAATAGTGAATCGGAACGGAGATACTCTCCTCCCAAAAGAAACTCTTGTCGTTTCCATAGAAACGTTACTCGATTTAGAAGGAGATGTCATAGAACCAATAGTATTTCATAGCGACACCACTTCCGTGTTAATTCGTCAGTGTGAGGGGCGAGGGATGCAGTAAAGATGGAATAGTGCATCGGAAAGGGGATACTCGCCTCCCAAAAGAAAATATTGTCGTGTCCGTAGAAACGTTCCTCGATTTAGAAGGAGAAGTTATAGAACACATAGTATTCCATAGCGACTCAATTTCAGTGTTAATTCGTCAATGGGAGGGAGCGAGGGATGCAGTAAAGAAGGAATAGTGAATCGGAACGGAGATACTCTCCTCCCAAAAGAAATTGTTGTCGTTTCCATAGAACCGTTACTCGATTTAGAAGGAGATGTCATGGAACCAATAGTGTTTCATATTGACACCACTTCCGTGTTAATTCGTCAGTGTGTGGGGCGAGGGATGCAGTAAAGATGGAATAGTGCATCGGAAAGGGGATACTCGCCTCCGAAAAGAAAATATTGTCGTTTCCGTAGAAACGTTCCTCGATTTAGAAGGAGAAGTTATAGAACACATAGTATTCCATAGCAACTCAATTTCAGTGTTAATTCGTCAATGAGAGGGAGCGAGGGATGCAGTAAAGATGGAATAGTGAATCGGAACGGAGATACTCACCTTCCAAAAGAAACTCTTGTCGTTTCCATAGAAACGTTACTCGATTTAGAAGGAGATGTCATAGAACCAATACTATTTCATAGCGACACCACTTCCTTGTTAATTCGTCAGTGTGAGAGGCGAGGGATGCAGTAAAGATGGAATAGTGCATCGGAAAGGAGATACTCGCCTCCCAAAAGAAAATATTGTCGTTTCCGTAGAAACGTTCCTCGATTTAGAAGGAGAAGTTATAGAACACATAATATTCCATAGCGACTCAATTTCAGTGTTAATTCGTCAATGGGGGGGAGCGAGGGATACAGTAAAGAAGGAATAGTGAATCGGAACGGAGATACTCTCCTCCCAAAAGAAACTCTTGTCGTTTCCATAGAAACGTTACTCGATTTAGAAGAAGAAGTCATAGAACCAATAGTATTTCATAACGACACGACTTCCGTGTTAATTCGTCAGTGTGAGGGGCGAGGGATGCAATAAAGATGGAATAGTGCATCGGAAAGGCGATACTCGCCTCCCAAAAGGAAATATTGTCGTTTCCGTAGAAACGTTCCTCGATTTAGAAGGAGAAGTTATTGAACACATAGTATTCCATAGCGACTCAATTTCAGTGTTAATTCGTCAATGGGAGGGAGCGAGGGATGCAGTAAAGAAGGAATAGTGAATCGGAACGGAGATACTCTCCTCCCAAATGAAACTCTTGTCGTTTCCATAGAAACGTTACTCGATTTAGAAGGAGATGTCATAGAACCAATAGTATTTCATAGCGACACCACTTCCGTGGTAATTCGTCAGTGTGAGGGGCGAGGGATGCAGTAAAGATGGAATAGTGCATCGGAAAGAGGATACTCGCCTCCCAAATGAAAATATTGTCGTTTCCGTAGAAAAGTTCCTCGATTTAGAAGGAGAAGTTATAGAACACATAGTATTCCATAGCGACTCAATTTCAGCGTTAATTCGTCAATGGGAGGGAGCGAGGGATGCAGTAAAGAAGGAATAGTGAATCGGAACAGAGATACTCTCCTCCCAAAAGAAACTCTTGTCGTTTCCATAGAAACGTTACTCGATTTAGAAGGAGATGTCATAGAACCAATAGTAATTCATATTGACACCACTTCCGTGTTAATTCGTCAGTGTGAGGGGCGAGAGATGCAGTAAAGATGGAATAGTGCATCGGAAAGGGGATACTCGCCTCCGAAAATAAAATATTGTCGTTTCCGTAGAAACGTTCCTCGATTTAGAAGGAGAAGTTATAGAACACATAGTATTCCATAGCGACTCAATTTCAGTGTTAATTCGTCAATGGGAGGGAGCGAGGGATGCAGTAAAAAAGGAATAGTGAATCGGAACGGAGATACTCTCCTCCCAAAAGAAACTCTTGTCGTTTCCATAGAAACGTTACTCATTTAGAAGGAGATGTCATAGAACCAATAGTATTTCATATTGACACCACTTCCGTGTTAATTCGTCAGTGTGAGGGGCGAGAGATGCAGTAAAGATGGAATAGTGCATCGGAAAGGGGATACTCGCCTCCCAAAAGAAAATATTGTCGTTTCCGTAGAAACGTTCCTCGATTTAGAAGGAGAAGTTATAGAACACATAGTATTCCATAGCAACTCAATTTCAGTGTTAATTCGTCAATGGGAGGGAGCGAGGGATGCAGTAAAAAAGGAATAGTGAATCGGAACGGAGATACTCTCCTCCCAAAAGAAACTCTTGTCGTTTCCATAGAAACGTTACTCGATTTAGAAGGAGATGTCATAGAACCAATAGTATTTCATAGCGACACCACTTCCGTGTTAATTCGTCAGTGTGAGGGGCGAGGGATGCAGTAAAGATGGAATAGTGCATCGGAAAGGGGATACCCGCCTCCCAAAAGAAAATATTGTCGTTTCCGTAGAAACGTTCCTCGATTTAGAAGGAGAAGTTATAGAACAGATAGTATTCCATAGCGACTCAATTTCAGTGTTAATTCGTCAATGGGAGGGAGCGAGGGATGCAGTAAAGAAAGAATAGTGAATCGGAACGGGGATACTCTCCTCCCAAAAGAAACTCTTGTCGTTTCCATAGAAACGTTACTCGATTTAGAAGGAGATGTCATAGAACCAATAGTATTTCATAGCGACACCACTTCCGTGTTAATTCGTCAGTGTGAGGGGCGAGGGATGCAGTAAAGATGGAATAGTGCATCCGAAAGGGGATACTCGCCTCCCAAAAGAAAATATTGACGTTTCCGTAGAAACGTTCCTCGATTTAGAAGGAGAAGTTATAGAACACAAAGTATTCCATAGCGACTCAATTTCAGTGTTAATTCGTCAATGGGAGGGAGCGAGGGATGCAGTAAAGAAGGAATAGTGAATCGGAACGGAGATACTCTCCTCCCAAAAGAAACTCTTGTCGTTTCCATAGAAACGTTACTCGATTTAGAAGGAGATGTCATAGAACCAATAGTATTTCATAGCGACACCACTTCCGTGTTAATTCGTCAGTGTGAGGGGCGAGGGATGCAGTAAAGATGGAATAGTGCATCGGAAAGGGGATACTCGCCTCCCAAAAGAAAATATTGTCGTTTCCGTAGAAACGTTGCTCGATTTAGATGGAGAAGTTATAGAACATATAGTATTCCATAGCGACTCAATTTCAGTGTTAATTCGTCAATGGGAGGGAGCGAGGGATGCAGTAAAGAAGGAATAGTGAATCGGAACGGAGATACTCTCCTCCCAAAAGAAACTCTTGTTGTTTCCATAGAAACGTTACTCCATTTAGAAGGAGATGTCATAGAACCAATAGTATTTCATAGCGACACCACTTCCGTGTTAATTCGTCAGTGTGAGGGGCGAGGGATGCAGTAAAGATGGAATAGTGCATCGGAAAGGGGATACTCGCCTCCCAAAAGAAAATATTGTCGTTTCCGTAGAAACGTTCCTCGATTTAGAAGGAGAAGTTATAGAACACATAGTATTCCATAGCGACTCAATTTCAGTGTTAATTCGTCAATGGGAGGGAGCGAGGGATGCAGTAAAGAAGGAATAGTGAATCGGAACGGAGATACTCTCCTCCCAAAAGAAACTCTTGTCGTTTCCATAGAGACGTTACTCGATTTAGAGGAGATGTCATAGAACCAATAGTATTTCTAGCGACACCACTTCCGCGTTAATTCGTCAGTGTGAGGGGCGAGGGATGCAGTAAAGATGGAATAGTGCATCGGAAAGGGGATACTCGCCTCCCAAAAGAAAATATTGTCGTTTCCGTAGAAACGTTCCTCGATTTAGAAGGAGAAGTTATAGAACACATAGTATTCCATAGACTCAATTTCAGTGTTAATTCGTCAATGGGAGGGAGCGAGGGATGCAGTAAAGAAGGAATAGTGCATCGGAAAGGGGATACTCGCCTCCCAAAAGAAAATATTGTCGTGTCCGTAGAAACGTTCCTCGATTTAGAAGGAGAAGTTATAGAACACATAGTATTCCATAGCGACTCAATTTCAGTGTTAATTCGTCAATGGGAGGGAGCGAGGGATGCAGTAAAGAAGGAATAGTGAATCGGAACGGAGATACTCTCCTCCCAAAAGAAACTCTTGTCGTTTCCATAGAAACGTTACTCGATTTAGAGGAGATGTCATAGAACCAATAGTATTTCTAGCGACACCACTTCCGCGTTAATTCGTCAGTGTGAGGGGCGAGGGATGCAGTAAAGATGGAATAGTGCATCGGAAAGGGGATACTCGCCTCCCAAAAGAAAATATTGTCGTTTCCGTAGAAACGTTCCTCGATTTAAAAGGAGAAGTTATAGAACACATAGTATTCCATAGCGACTCAATTTCAGTGATAATTCGTCAATGGGAGGGAGCGAGGGATGCAGTAAAGAAGGAATAGTGAATCGGAACGGAGATACTCTCCTCCCAAAAGAAACTCTTGTCGTTTCCATAGAAACGTTACTCGATTTAGAAGGAGATGTCATAGAACCAATAGTATTTCATAGCGACACCACTTCCGTGTTAATTCGTCAGTGTGAGGGGCGAGGGATGCAGTAAAGATGGAATAGTGCATCGGAAAGGGGATACTCGCCTCCCAAAAGAAAATATTGTCGTGTCCGTAGAAACGTTCCTCGATTTAGAAGGAGAAGTTATAGAACACATAGTATTCCATAGCGACTCAATTTCAGTGTTAATTCGTCAATGGGAGGGAGCGAGGGATGCAGTAAAGAAGGAATAGTGAATCGGAACGGAGATACTCTCCTCCCAAAAGAAATTGTTGTCGTTTCCATAGAAACGTTACTCGATTTAGAAGGAGATGTCATGGAACCAATAGTGTTTCATATTGACACCACTTCCGTGTTAATTCGTCAGTGTGAGGGGCCAGGGATGCAGTAAAGAAGGAATAGTGCATCGGAAAGGGGATACTCGCCTCCCAAAAAAAAATATTGTCGTTTCCGTAGAAACGTTCCTCGATTTAGAAGGAGAAGTTATAGAACACATAATATTCCATAGCGACTCAATTTCAGTGTTAATTCGTCAATTTGAGGGAGCGAGGGATGCAGTAAAGAAGGAATAGTGAATCGGAACGGAGATACTCTCCTCCCAAAAGAAACTCTTGTCGTTTCCATAGAAACGTTACTCGATTTAGAAGGAGAAGTCATAGAACTAATAGTATTTCATAGCGACACCACTTCCGTGTTAATTCGTCAGTGTGAGGGGCGAGAGATGCAGTAAAGATGGAATAGTGCATCGGAAAGGGGATACTCGCCTCCCAAAAGAAAATATTGTCGTTTCCGTAGAAACGTTCCTCGATTTAGAAGGAGAGGTTATAGAACACATAGTATTCCATAGCGACTCAATTTCAGTGTTAATTCGTCAATGGGGGGGGAGCGAGGGATGCAGTAAAGAAGGAATAGTGAATCGGAACGGAGATACTCTCCTCCCAAAAGAAACTCTTGTCGTTTCCATAGAAACGTTTCTCGATTTAGAAGGAGATGTCATTGAACCAATAGTATTTCATAGCGACACCACTTCCGTGTTAATTCGTCAGTGTGAGGGGCGAGGGATGCAGTAAAGATGGAATAGTGCATCGGAAAGGGGATACTCGCCTCCCAAAAGAAAATATTGTCGTTTCCGTAGAAACGTTCCTCGATTTAGAAGGAGAAGTTATAGAACACATAGTATTCCATAGACTCAATTTCAGTGTTAATTCGTCAATGGGAGGGAGCGAGGGATGCAGTAAAGAAGGAATAGTGAATCGGAACGGAGATACTCTCCTCCCAAAAGAAACTCTTGTCGTTTCCATAGAAACGTTACTCGATTTAGAAGGAGATGTCATAGAACCAATAGTATTTCATAGCGACACCACTTCCGTGTTAATTCGTCAGTGTGAGGGGCGAGGGATGCAGTAAAGATGGAATAGTGCATCGGAAAGGGGATACTCGCCTCCCAAAAGAAAATATTGTCGTTTCCGTAGAAACGTTCCTCGATTTAGAAGGAGAAGTTATAGAACACATAGTATTCCATAGCGACTCAATTTCAGTGATAATTCGTCAATGGGAGGGAGCGAGGGATGCAGTAAAGGAGGAATAGTGAATCGGAACGGAGATACTCTCCTCCCAAAAGAAACTCTTGTCGTTTCCATAGAAACGTTACTCGATTTAGAAGGAGATGTCATAGAACCAATAGTTTTTCATAGCGACACCACTTCCGTGTTAATTCGTCAGTGTGAGGGGCGAGGGATGCAGTAAAGATGGAATAGTGCATCGGAAAGGGGATACTCGCCTCCCAAAAGAAAATATTGTCGTGTCCGTAGAAACGTTCCTCGATTTAGAAGGAGAAGTTATAGAACACATAGTATTCCATAGCGACTCAATTTCAGTGTTAATTCGTCAATGGGAGGGAGCGAGGGATGCAGTAAAGAAGGAATAGTGAATCGGAACGGAGATACTCTCCTCCCAAAAGAAACTCTTGTCGTTTCCATAGAAACGTTACTCGATTTAGAGGAGATGTCATAGAACCAATAGTATTTCTAGCGACACCACTTCCGCGTTAATTCGTCAGTGTGAGGGGCGAGGGATGCAGTAAAGATGGAATAGTGCATCGGAAAGGGGATACTCGCCTCCCAAAAGAAAATATTGTCGTTTCCGTAGAAACGTTCCTCGATTTAGAAGGAGAAGTTATAGAACACATAGTATTCCATAGCGACTCAATTTCAGTGATAATTCGTCAATGGGAGGGAGCGAGGGATGCAGTAAAGAAGGAATAGTGAATCAAAACGGAGATACTCTCCTCCCAAAAGAAACTCTTGTCGTTTCCATAGAAACGTTACTCGATTTAGAAGGAGATGTCATAGAACCAATAGTATTTCATAGCGACACCACTTCCGTGTTAATTCGTCAGTGTGAGGGGCGAGGGATGCAGTAAAGATGGAATAGTGCATCGGAAAGGGGATACTCGCCTCCCAAAAGAAAATATTGTCGTGTCCGTAGAAACGTTCCTCGATTTAGAAGGAGAAGTTATAGAACACATAGTATTCCATAGCGACTCAATTTCAGTGTTAATTCGTCAATGGGAGGGAGCGAGGGATGCAGTAAAGAAGGAATAGTGAATCGGAACGGAGATACTCTCCTCCCAAAAGAAATTGTTGTCGTTTCCATAGAAACGTTACTCGATGTAGAAGGAGATGTCATGGAACCAATAGTGTTTCATATTGACACCACTTCCGTGTTAATTCGTCAGTGTGAGGGGCGAGGGATGCAGTAAAGATGGAATAGTGCATCGGAAAGGGGATACTCGCCTCCCAAAAGAAAATATTGTCGTTTCCGTAGAAACGTTGCTCGATTTAGAAGGAGAAGTTATAGAACACATAGTATTCCATAGCGACTCAATTTCAGTGTTAATTCGTCAATGGGAGGGAGCGAGGGATGCAGTAAAGAAGGAATAGTGAATCGGAACGGAGATACTCTCCTCCCAAAAGGAACTCTTGTCGTTTCCATAGAAACGTTACTCGATTTAGAAGGAGTTGTCATAGAATTAATAGTATTCCATAGCGACACCACTTCCGTGTTAATTCGTCAGTGTGAGGGGCGAGGCATGCAGTAAAGAAGGAATAGTGCATCGGAAAGGGGATACTCGCCTCCCAAAAGAAAATATTGTCGTTTCCGTAGAAACGTTCCTCGATTTAGAAGGAGAAGTTATAGAACACATAATATTCCATAGCGACTCAATTTCAGTGTTAATTCGTCAATTTGAGGGAGCGAGGGATGCAGTAAAGAAGGAATAGTGAATCGGAACGGAGATACTCTCCTCCCAAAAGAAACTCTTGTCGTTTCCATAGAAACGTTACTCGATTTAGAAGGAGAAGTCATAGAACTAATAGTATTTCATAGCGACACCACTTCCGTGTTAATTCGTCAGTGTGAGGGGCGAGGGATGCAATAAAGATGGAATAGTGCATCGGAAAGGGGATACTCTCCTCCCAAAAGAAAATATTGTCGTTTCCGTAGAAACGTTCCTCGATTTTGAAGGAGAAGTTACAGAACACATAGTATTCCAAAGCGACTCAATTTCAGTGTTAACTCGTCAATGGGAGGGAGCGAGGGATGCAGTAAAGAAGGAATAGTGAATCGGAACGGAGATACTCTCCTCCCAAAAGAAACTCTTGTCGTTTCCATAGAAACGTTACTCGATTTAGAAGGAGATGTCATAGAACCAATAGTATTTCATATTGACACCACTTCCGTGTTAATTCGTCAGTGTGAGGGGCGAGAGATGCAGTAAAGATGGAATAGTGCATCGGAAAGGGGATACTCGCCTCCCAAAAGAAAATATTGTCGTTTCCGTAGAAACGTTCCTCGATTTAGAAGGAGAGGTTATAGAACACATAGTATTCCATAGCGACTCAATTTCAGTGTTAATTCGTCAATGGGGGGGAGCGAGGGATGCAGTAAAGAAGGAATAGTGAATCGGAACGGAGATACTCTCCTCCCAAAAGAAACTCTTGTCGTATCCATAGAAACGTTTCTCGATTTAGAAGGAGATGTCATTGAACCAATAGTATTTCATAGCGACACCACTTCCGTGTTAATTCGTCAGTGTGAGGGGCGAGGGATGCAGTAAAGATGGAATAGTGCATCGGAAAGGGGATACTCGCCTCCCAAAAGAAAATATTGTCGTTTCCGTAGAAACGTTCCTCGATTTAGAAGGAGAAGTTATAGAACACATAGTATTCCATAGACTCAATTTCAGTGTTAATTCGTCAATGGGAGGGAGCGAGGGATGCAGTAAAGAAGGAATAGTGAATCGGAACGGAGATACTCTCCTCCCAAAAGAAACTCTTGTCGTTTCCATAGAAACGTTACTCGATTTAGAAGGAGATGTCATAGAACCAATAGTATTTCATAGCGACACCACTTCCGTGTTAATTCGTCAGTGTGAGGGGCGAGGGATGCAGTAAAGATGGAATAGTGCATCGGAAAGGGGATACTCGCCTCCCAAAAGAAAATATTGTCGTTTCCGTAGAAACGTTCCTCGATTTAGAAGGAGAAGTTATAGAACACATAGTATTCCATAGCGACTCAATTTCAGTGATAATTCGTCAATGGGTGGGAGCGAGGGATGCAGTAAAGAAGGAATAGTGAATCGGAACGGAGATACTCTCCTCCCAAAAGAAACTCTTGTCGTTTCCATAGAAACGTTACTCGATTTAGAAGGAGATGTCATAGAACCAATAGTATTTCATAGCGACACCACTTCCGTGTCAATTCGTCAGTGTGAGGGGCGAGGGATGCAGTAAAGATGGAATAGTGCATCGGAAAGGGGATACTCGCCTCCCAAAAGAAAATATTGTCGTGTCCGTAGAAACGTTCCTCGATTTAGAAGGAGAAGTTATAGAACACATAGTATTCCATAGCGACTCAATTTCAGTGTTAATTCGTCAATGGGGGGGAGCGAGGGATGCAGTAAAGAAGGAATAGTGAATCGGAACGGAGATACTCTCCTCCCAAAAGAAATTGTTGTCGTTTCCATAGAAACGTTACTCGATTAAGAAGGAGATGTCATGGAACCTATAGTGTTTCATATTGACACCACTTCCGTGTTAATTCGTCAGTGTGAGGGGCGAGGGATGCAGTAAAGATGGAATAGTGCATCGGAAAGGGGATACTCGCCTCCCAAAAGAAAATATTGTCGTTTCCGTAGAAACGTTGCTCGATTTTGAAGGAGAAGTTATAGAACACATAGTATTCCATAGCGACTCAATTTCAGTGTTAATTCGTCAATGGGAGGGAGCGAGGGATGCAGTAAAGAAGGAATAGTGAATCGGAACGGAGATACTCTCCTCCCAAAAGGAACTCTTGTCGTTTCCATAGAAACGTTACTCGATTTAGAAGGAGTTGTCATAGAACCAATAGTATTTCATAGCGACACCACTTCCGTGTTAATTCGTCAGTGTGAGGGGCGAGGGATGCAATAAAGATGGAATAGTGCATCGGAAAGGGGATACTCTCCTCCCAAAAGAAAATATTGTCGTTTCCGTAGAAACGTTCCTCGATTTAGAAGGAGAAGTTATAGAACACATAGTATTCCAAAGCGACTCAATTTCAGTGTTAACTCGTCAATGGGAGGGAGCGAGGGATGCAGTAAAGAAGGAATAGTGAATCGGAACGGAGATACTCTCCTCCCAAATGAAACTCTTGTCGTTTCCATAGAAACGTTACTCGATTTAGAAGGAGATGTCATAGAACCAATAGTATTTCATAGCGAAACCACTTCCGTGGTAATCCGTCAGTGTGAGGGGCGAGGGATGCAGTAAAGATGGAATAGTGCATCGGAAAGGGGATACTCGCCTCCCAAAAGAAAATATTGTCGTTTCCGTAGAAAAGTTCGTCGATTTAGAAGGAGAAGTTATAGAACACATAGTATTCCATAGCGACTAAATTTCAGTGTTAAATCGTCAATGGGAGGGAGCGAGGGATGCAGTAAAGAAGGAATAGTGAATCGGAACGGAGATACTCTCCTCCCAAAAGAAACTCTTGTCGTTTCCATAGAAACGTTACTCGATTTAGACGGAGATGTCTTAGAACCAATAGTATTTCATAGCGACACCATTTCCGTGTTAATTCGTCAGTGTGAGGGGCGAGGGATGCAGTAAAGATGGAATAGTGCATCGGAAAGGGGATACCCGCCTCCCAAAAGAAAATATTGTCGTTTCCGTAGAAACGTTCCTCGATTTAGAAGGAGAAGTTATAGAACACATAGTATTCCATAGCGACTCAATTTCAGTGTTAATTCGTCAATGGGAGGGAGCGAGGGATGCAGTAAAGAAGGAATAGTGAATCGGAACGGAGATACTTTCCTCCCAAAAGAAACTCTTGTCGTTTCCATATAAACGCTACTCGATTTAGAAGGAGAGGTCATAGAACCAATAGAATTTCATATTGACACCACTTCCGTGTTAATTCGTCAGTGTGAGGGGCGAGGGATGCAGTAAAGATGGAATAGTGCATCGGAAAGGGGATACTCGCCTCCCAAAAGAAAATATTGTCCTTTCCGTAGAAACGTTCCTCGATTTAGAAGGAGAAGTTATAGAACACATAGTATTCCATAGCGACTCAATTTCAGTGTTAATTCGTCAATGGGAGGGAGCGAGGGATGCAGTAAAGAAGGAATAGTGAATCGGAACGGAGATACTCTCCTCCCAAAAGAAACTCTTGGCGTTTCCATAGAAACGTTACTCGATTTAGAAGGAGATGTCATAGAACCAATAGTATTTCATATTGACACCACTTCCGTGTTAATTCGTCAGTGTGAGAGGCGAGAGATGCAGTAAAGAAGGAAGAGTGCATCGGAAAGGGGATACTCGCCTCCCAAAAGAAAATATTGTCGTTTCCGTAGAAACGTTCCTCGATTTAGAAGGAGAGGTTATAGAACACATAGTATTCCATAGCGACTCAATTTCAGTGTTAATTCGTCAATGGGGGGGGGAGCGAGGGATGCAGTAAAGAAGGAATAGTGAATCGGAACGGAGATACTCTCCTCCCAAAAGAAACTCTTGTCGTTTCCATAAAAACGTTACTCGATTTAGAAGGAGATGTCATTGAACCAATAGTATTTCGTAGCGACACCACTTCCGTGTTAATTCGTCAGTGTGACGGGCGAGGGATGCAGTAAAGATGGAATAGTGCATCGGATAGGGGATACTCGCCTCCCAAAAGAAAATATTGTCGTTTCCGTAGAAACGTTCCTCGATTTAGAAGGAGAAGTTATAGAACACATAGTATTCCATAGCGACTCAATTTCAGTGTTAATTCGTCAATGGGAGGGAGCGAGGGATGCAGTAAAGAAGGAATAGTGAATCGGAACGGAGATACTCTCCTCCCAAAAGAAACTCTTGTCGTTCCCATAGAAACGTTACTCGATTTAGAAGGAGATGTCATAGAACCAATAGTATTTCATATTGACACCACTTCCGTGTTAATTCGTCAGTGTGAGGGGCGAGGGATGCAGTAAAGATGGAATAGTGCATCGGAAAGGGGATACTCGCCTCCCAAAAGAAAATATTGTCGTTTCCGTAGAAACGTTTCTCGATTTAGAACGAGAAGTTATAGAACACATAGTATTCCATAGCGACTCAATTTCAGTGTTAATTCCTCAATGGGAGGGAGCGAGGGATGCAGTAAAGAAGGAATAGTGAATCGGAACGGAGATACTCTCCTCCCAAAAGAAACTCTTGTCGTTTCCATAGAAACGTTACTCGATTTAGAAGGAGATGTCATTGAACCAATAGTATTTCATAGCGACACCACTTCCGTGTTAATTCGTCAGTGTGAGGGGCGAGGGATGCAGTAAAGATGGAATAGTGCATCGGAAAGGGGATACTCGCCTCCCAAAAGAAAATATTGTCGTTTCCGTAGAAACGTTCCTCGATTTAGAAGGAGAAGTTATAGAACACATAGTATTCAATAGCGTCTCAATTTCAGTGTTAATTCGTCAATGGGAGGGAGCGAGGGATGCAGTAAAGAAGGAATAGTGCATCGGAACGGAGATACTCTCCTCCCAAAAGAAACTCTTGTCGTTTCCATAGAAACGTTACTCGATTTAGAAGGAGATGTCATAGAACCAATAGTATTTCATATTGACACCACTTCCGTGTTAATTCGTCAGTGTGAGGGGCGAGAGATGCAGTAAAGATGGAATAGTGCATCGGAAAGGGGATACTCGCCTCCCAAAAGAAAATATTCTCGCTTCCGTAGAAACGTTCCTCGATTTAGAAGGAGAGGTTATAGAACACATAGTATTCCATAGCGACTCAATTTCAGTGTTAATTCGTCAATGGGGGGGAGCGAGGGATGCAGTAAAGAAGGAATAGTGAATCGGAACGGAGATACTCTCCTCCCAAAAGAAACTCTTGTCGTTTCCATAGAAACGTTACTCGATTTAGAAGGAGATGTCATTGAACCAATAGTATTTCATAGCGACACCACTTCCGTGTTAATTCGTCAGTGTGAGGGGCGAGGGATGCAGTAAAGATGGAATAGTGCATCGGAAAGGGGATACTCGCCTCCCAAAGAAAATATTGTCGTTTCCGTAGAAACGTTCCTCGATTTAGAAGGAGAACTTATAGGACACATAGTATTCCATAGCGACTCAATTTCAGTGTTAATTCGTCAATGGGAGGGAGCGAGGGATGCAGTAAAGAAGGAATAGTGAATGGGAACGGAGATACTCTCCTCCCAAAAGAAACTCTTGTCGTTTCCATAGAAACGTTACTCGATTTAGAAGGTGATGTCATAGAACCAATAGTATTTCATAGCGACACCACTTCCGTGTTAATTCGTCAGTGTGAGGGGCGAGGGATGCAGTAAAGATGGAATAGTGCATCGGAAAGGGGATACTCGCCTCCCAAAAGAAAATATTGTCGTTTCCGTAGAAACGTTTCTCGATTTAGAAGGAGAAGTTATAGAACACATAGTATTCCATAGCGACTCAATTTCAGTGTTAATTCGTCAATGGGAGGGAGCGACGGATGCAGTAAAGAAGGAATAGTGAATCGGAACGGAGATACTCTCCTCCCAAAAGAAACTCTTGTCGTTTCCATAGAAAAGTTACTCGATTTAGAAGGAGATGTCATTGAACCAATAGTATTTCATAGCGACACCACTTCCGTGTTAATTCGTCAGTGTGAGGGGCGAGGGATGCAGTAAAAATGGAATAGTGCATCGGAAAGGGGATACTCGCCTACCAAAAGAAAATATTGTCGTTTCCGTAGAAACGTTCCTCGATTTAGAAGGAGAAGTTATAGAACACATAGTATTCCATAGCGACTCAATTTCAGTGTTAATTCGTCAATGGGATGGAGCGAGAGATGCAGTAAAGAAGGAATAGTGAATCGGAACGGAGATACTCTCCTCCCAAAAGAAACTCTTGTCGTTTCCATAGAAACGTTACTCGATTTAGAAAGAGATGTCATAGAACCAATAGTATTTCATAGCGACACCACTTCCGTGTTAATTCGTCAGTGTGAGGGGCGAGGGATGCAGTAAAGATGGAATAGTTCATCGGAAAGGGGATACTCGCCTCCCAAAAGAAAATATTGTCGTTTCCGTAGAAACGTTCCTCGATTTAGAAGGAGAAGTTATAGAACACATAGTATTCCATAGCGACTCAATTTCAGTGTTAATTTGTCAATGGGAGGGAGCGAGGGATGCAGTAAAGATGGAATAGTGAATCGGAACGGAGATACTCTCCTCCCAAAAGAAACTCTTGTCGTTTCCATAGAAACGTTACTCGATTTAGAAGGAGATGACATAGAACCAATAGTATTTCATATTGACACCACTTCCGTGTTAATTCGTCAGTGTGAGGGGCGATGGATGCAGTAAAGATGGAATAGTGCGTCGGAAAGGGGTTACTCGCCTCCCAAAAGAAAATATTGTCGTTTCCGTAGAAACGTTCCTCGATTTAGAAGGAGAAGTTATAGAACACATAGTATTCCTTAGCGACTCAATTTCAGTGTTAATTCGTCAATGTGAGGGAGCGAGGGATGCAGTAAAGAAGGAATAGTGAGTCGGAACGGAGATACTCTCCTCCCAAAAGAAACTCTTGTCGTTTCCATAGAAACGTTACTCGATTTAGAAGGAGATGTCATAGAAACAATAGTATTACATAGCGACACCACTTCCGTGTTAATTCGTAAGTGTGAGGGGCGAGGGATGCAGTAAAGATGGAATAGTGCATCGGGAAGGGGAACTCGCCTCCCAAAAGAAAATATTGTCGTTTCCGTAGAAACGTTCCTCGATTTAGAAGGAGACGTTATAGAACACATAGTATTCCATAGCGACTCAATTTCAGTGTTAATTCGTCAATGGGAGGGAGCGAGGGAAGCAGTAAATAAGGAATAGTGAATCGGAACGGAGATACTCTCCTCCCAAAAGAAACTCTTGTCGTTTCCATAGAAACGTTACTCGATTTAGAAGGTGATGTCATAGGACTCATAGTATTTCATAGCGACACCACTTCCGTGTTAATTCGTCAGTGTGAGGGGCGAGGGATGCAGTAAAGATGGAATAGTGCATCGGAAAGGGGATACTCGCCTCCCAAAAGAAAATATTGTCGTTTCCGTAGAAACGTTCCTCGATTTAGAAGGAGAAGTTATAGAACACATAGTATTCCATAGCGACTCAATTTCAGTGTTAATTCGTCAATGGGAGGGAGCGAGGGATGCAGTAAAGAAGGAATAAAGAATCGGAACGGAGATACTCTCCTCCCAAAAGAAACTCTTGTCGTTTCCATAGAAACGTTACTCGATTTAGAAGGAGATGTCATAGAACCAATAGTATTTCATAGCGACACCACTTCCGTGTTAATTCGTCAGTGTGAGGGGCGAGGGATGCAGTAAAGATATAATAGTGCATCGGAAAGGGGATACTCGCCTCCCAAAAGAAAATATTCTCGTTTCCGTAGAAACGTTTCTCGATTTAGAAGGAGAAGTTATAGAACACATAGTATTCCATAGCGACTCAATTTCAGTGTTAATTCGTCAATGGGATGGAGCGAGGGATGCAGTAAAGAAGGAATAGTGAATCGGAACGGAGATACTCTCCTCCCAAAAGAAACTCGTGTCGTTTCCATAGAAACGTTACTCGATTAAGAAGGAGATGTCATAGAACCAATAGTATTTCATAGCGACACCACTTCCGTGTTAATTCGTCAGTGTGAGGGGCGAGGGATGCAGTAAAGATGGAATAGTGCGTCGGAAAGGGGATACTCGCCTCCCAAAAGAAAATATTGTCGTTTCCGTAGAAACGTTCCTCGATTAAGAAGGAGAAGTTATAGAACACATAGTATTCCATAGCGACTCAATGTCAGTGTTAATTCGTCAATGTGAGGGAGCGAGGGATGCAGTAAAGAAGGAATAGTGAATCGGAATGGAGATACTCTCCTCCCAAAAGAAACTCTTGTCGTTTCCATAGAAACGTTACTCGATTTAGAAGGTGATGTCATAGGACCAATAGTATTTCATAGCGACACCACTTCCGTGTTAATTCGTCAGTGTGAGGGGCGAGGGATGCAGAAAAGATGGAATAGTGCATCGGAAGTGGGATACTCGCCTCCCAAAAGAAATTATTGTCGCTTCCGTAGAAACGTTCCTCGATTTAGGAGGAGAAGTTATAGAACACATAGTATTCCATAGCGACTCAATTTCAGTGTTATTTCGGCAATGTGAGGGAGCGAGGGATGCAGTAAAGAAGGAATAGTGAATCGGAACGGAGATACTCTCCTCCCAAAAGAAACTCTTGTCGTTTCCATAGAAACGTTACTCGATTTAGAAGGAGATGTCATAGTACCAATAGTATTTCATAGCGACACCACTTCCGTGTTAATTCGTCAGTGTGAGGGGCGAGGGATGCAGTAAAGATTGAATAGTGCATCGGAAAGGGGATACTCGCCTCCCAAAAGAAAATATTGTCGTTTCCGTAGAAACGTTCCTCGATTTAGAAGGAGAAGTTATAGAACACATAGTATTCCATAGCGACTCAATTTCAGTGTTAATTCGTCAATGGGAGGGAGCGAGGGATGCAGTAAAGAAGGAATAAAGAATCGGAACGGAGATACTCTCCTCCCAAAAGAAACTCTTGTCGTTTCCATAGAAACGTTACTCGATTTAGAAGGAGATGTCATAGAACCAATAGTATTTCATAGCGACACCACTTCCGTGTTAATTCGTCAGTGTGAGGGGCGAGGGATGCAGTAAAGATGGAATAGTGCATCGGAAAGGGGATACTCGCCTCCCAAAAGAAAATATTGTCGTTTCCGTAGAAACGTTCCTCGATTTAGAAGGAGAAGTTATAGAACACAAAGTATTCCATAGCGACTCAATTTCAGTGTTAATTCGTCAATGGGAGGGAGCGAGGGATGCAGTAAAGAAGGAATAAAGAATCGGAACGGAGATACTCTCCTCCCAAAAGAAACTCTTGTCGTTTCCATAGAAACGTTACTCGATTTAGAAGGAGATGTCATAGAACCAATAGTATTTCATAGCGACACCACTTCCGTGTTAATTCGTCAGTGTGAGGGGCGAGGGATGCAGTAAAGATGGAATAGTGCATCGGAAAGGGGATACTCGCCTCCTAAAAGAAAATATTGTCGTTTCCGTAGAAACGTTGCTCGATTTAGAAGGAGAAGTTATAGAACACATAGTATTCCATAGCGACTCAATTTCAGTGTTAATTCGTCAATGGGAGGGAGCGAGGGATGCAGTAAAGAAGGAATAGTGAATCGGAACGGAGATACTCTCCTCCCAAAAGGAACTCTTGTCGTTTCCATAGAAACGTTACTCGATTTAGAAGGAGTTGTCATAGAATTAATAGTATTCCATAGCGACACCACTTCCGTGTTAATTCGTCAGTGTGAGGGGCGAGGGATGCAGTAAAGAAGGAATAGTGCATCGGAAAGGGGATACTCGCCTCCCAAAAAAAAATATTGTCGTTTCCGTAGAAACGTTCCTCGATTTAGAAGGAGAAGTTATAGAACACATAATATTCCATAGCGACTCAATTTCAGTGTTAATTCGTCAATTTGAGGGAGCGAGGGATGCAGTAAAGAAGGAATAGTGAATCGGAACGGAGATACTCTCCTCCCAAAAGAAACTCTTGTCGTTTCCATAGAAACGTTACTCGATTTAGAAGGAGAAGTCATAGAACTAATAGTATTTCATAGCGACACCACTTCCGTGTTAATTCGTCAGTGTGAGGGGCGAGGGATGCAATAAAGATGGAATAGTGCATCGGAAAGGGGATACTCTCCTCCCAAAAGAAAATATTGTCGTTTCCGTAGAAACGTTCCTCGATTTTGAAGGAGAAGTTATAGAACACATAGTATTCCAAAGCGACTCAATTTCAGTGTTAACTCGTCAATGGGAGGGAGCGAGGGATGCAGTAAAGAAGGAATAGTGAATCGGAACGGAGATACTCTCCTCCCAAAAGAAACTCTTGTCGTTTCCATAGTAACGTTACTCGATTTAGAAGGAGATGTCATAGAATCAATAGTATTTCATATTGACACCACTTCCGTGTTAATTCGTCAGTGTGAGGGGCGAGAGATGCAGTAAAGATGGAATAGTGCATCGGAAAGGGGATACTCGCCTCCCAAAAGAAAATATTGTCGTTTCCGTAGAAACGTTCCTCGATTTAGAAGGAGAGGTTATTGAACACATAGTATTCCATAGCGACTCAATTTCAGTGTTAATTCGTCAATGGGGGGGAGCGAGGGATGCAGTAAAGAAGGAATAGTGAATCGGAACGGAGATACTCTCCTCCCAAAAGAAACTCTTGTCGTTTCCATAGAAACGTTTCTCGATTTAGAAGGAGATGTCATTGAACCAATAGTATTTCATAGCGACACCACTTCCGTGTTAATTCGTCAGTGTGAGGGGCGAGGGATGCAGTAAAGATGGAATAGTGCATCGGAAAGGGGATACTCGCCTCCCAAAAGAAAATATTGTCGTTTCCGTAGAAACGTTCCTCGATTTAGAAGGAGAAGTTATAGAACACATAGTATTCCATAGACTCAATTTCAGTGTTAATTCGTCAATGGGAGGGAGCGAGGGATGCAGTAAAGAAGGAATAGTGAATCGGAACGGAGAGACTCTCCTCCCAAAAGAAACTCTTGTCGTTTCCATAGAAACGTTACTCGATTTAGAAGGAGATGTCATAGAACCAATAGTATTTCATAGCGACACCACTTCCGTGTTAATTCGTCAGTGTGAGGGGCGAGGGATGCAGTAAAGATGGAATAGTGCATTGGAAAGGGGATACTCGCCTCCCAAAAGAAAATATTGTCGTTTCCGTAGAAACGTTCCTCGATTTAGAAGGAGAAGTTATAGAACACATAGTATTCCATAGCGACTCAATTTCAGTGATAATTCGTCAATGGGAGGGAGCGAGGGATGCAGTAAAGAAGGAATAGTGAATCGGAACGGAGATACTCTCCTCCCAAAAGAAACTCTTGTCGTTTCCATAGAAACGTTACTCGATTTAGAAGGAGATGTCATAGAACCAATAGTATTTCATAGCGACACCACTTCCGTGTTAATTCGTCAGTGTGAGGGGCGAGGGATGCAGTAAAGATGGAATAGTGCATCGGAAAGGGGATACTCGCCTCCCAAAAGAAAATATTGTCGTGTCCGTAGAAACGTTCCTCGATTTAGAAGGAGAAGTTATAGAACACATAGTATTCCATAGCGACTCAATTTCAGTGTTAATTCGTCAATGGGAGGGAGCGAGGGATGCAGTAAAGAAGGAATAGTGAATCGGAACGGAGATACTCTCCTCCCAAAAGAAATTGTTGTCGTTTCCATAGAAACGTTACTCGATTAAGAAGGAGATGTCATGGAACCAATAGTGTTTCATATTGACACCACTTCCGTGTTAATTCGTCAGTGTGAGGGGCGAGGGATGCAGTAAAGATGGAATAGTGCATCGGAAAGGGGATACTCGCCTCCCAAAAGAAAATATTGTCGTTTCCGTAGAAACGTTGCTCGATTTTGAAGGAGAAGTTATAGAACACATAGTATTCCATAGCGACTCAATTTCAGTGTTAATTCGTCAATGGGAGGGAGCGAGGGATGCAGTAAAGAAGGAATAGTGAATCGGAACGGAGATACTCTCCTCCCAAAAGGAACTCTTGTCGTTTCCATAGAAACGTTACTCGATTTAGAAGGAGTTGTCATAGAACCAATAGTATTCCATAGCGACACCACTTCCGTGTTAATTCGTCAGTGTGAGGGGCGAGGGATGCAGTAAAGAAGGAATAGTGCATCGGAAAGGGGATACTCGCCTCCCAAAAAAAAATATTGTCGTTTCCGTAGAAACGTTCCTCGATTTAGAAGGAGAAGTTATAGAACACATAATATTCCATAGCGACTCAATTTCAGTGTTAATTCGTCAATGGGAGGGAGCGAGGGATGCAGTAAAGAAGGAATAGTGAATCGGAACGGAGATACTCTCCTCCCAAAAGAAACTCTTGTCGTTTCCATAGAAACGTTACTCGATTTAGAAGGAGAAGTCATAAAACTAATAGTATTTCATAGCGACACCACTTCCGTGTTAATTCGTCAGTGTGAGGGGCGAGGGATGCAATAAAGATGGAATAGTGCATCGGAAAGGGGATACTCTCCTCCCAAAAGAAAATATTGTCGTTTCCGTAGAAACGTTCCTCGATTTAGAAGGAGAGGTTATAGACCACATAGTATTCCATAGCGACTCAATTTCAGTGTTAATTCGTCAATGGGGGGGGAGCGAGGGATGCAGTAAAGAAGGAATAAAGAATCGGAACGGAGATACTCTCCTCCCAAAAGAAACTCTTGTCGTTTCCATAGAAACGTTACTCGATTTAGAAGGAGATGTCATTGAACCAATAGTATTTCGTAGCGACACCACTTCCGTGTTAATTCGTCAGTGTGAGGGGCGAGGGATGCAGTAAAGATGGAATAGTGCATCGGAAAGGGGATACTCGCCTCCCAAAAGAAAATATTGTCGTTTCCGTAGAAACGTTCCTCGATTTAGAAGGAGAAGCTATAGAACACATAGTATTCCATAGCGACTCAATTTCAGTGTTAGTTCGTCAATGGGAGGGAGCGAGGGATGCAGTAAAGAAGGAATAGTGAATCGGAACGGAGATACTCTCCTCCCAAAAGAAACTCTTGTCGTTCCCATAGAAACGTTACTCGATTTAGAAGGAGATGTCATAGAACCAATAGTATTTCATATTGACACCACTTCCGTGTTAATTCGTCAGTGTGAGGGGCGAGGGATGCAGTAAAGATGGAATAGTGCATCGGAAAGGGGATACTCGCCTCCCAAAAGAAAATATTGTCGTTTCCGTAGAAACGTTTCTCGATTTAGAAGGAGAAGTTATAGAACACATAGTATTCCATAGCGACTCAATTTCAGTGTTAATTCCTCAATGGGAGGGCGCGGGGGATGCAGTAAAGAAGGAATAGTGAATCGGAACGGAGATACTTTCCTCCCAAAAGAAACTCTTGTCGTTTCCATAGAAACGTTACTCGATTTAGAAGGAGATGTCATTGAACCAATAGTATTTCATAGCGACACCACTTCCGTGTTAATTCGTCAGTGTGAGGGGCGAGGGATGCAGTAAAGATGGAATAGTGCATCGGAAAGGGGATACTCGCCTCCCAAAAGAAAATATTGTCGTTTCCGTAGAAACGTTCCTCGATTTAGAAGGAGAAGTTATAGAACACATAGTATTCAATAGCGTCTCAATTTCAGTGTTAATTCGTCAATGGGAGGGAGCGAGGGATGCAGTAAAGAAGGAATAGTGAATCGGAACGGAGATACTCTCCTCCCAAAAGATACTCTTGTCGTTTCCATAGAAACGTTACTCGATTTAGAAGGAGATGTCATAGAACCAATAGTATTTCATATTGACACCACTTCCGTGTTAATTCGTCAGTGTGAGGGGCGAGAGATGCAGTAAAGATGGAATAGTGCATCGGAAAGGGGATACTCGCCTCCCAAAAGAAAATATTGTCGTTTCCGTAGAAACGTTCCTCGATTTAGAAGGAGAGGTTATAGAACACATAGTATTCCATAGCGACTCAATTTCAGTGTTAATTCGTCAATGGGGGGGAGCGAGGGATGCAGTAAAGAAGGAATAGTGAATCGGAACGGAGATACTCTCCTCCCAAAAGAAACTCTTGTCGTTTCCATAGAAACGTTACTCGATTTAGAAGGAGATGTCATTGAACCAATAGTATTTCATAGCGACACCACTTCCGTGTTAATTCGTCAGTGTGAGGGGCGAGGGATGCAGTAAAGATGGAATAGTGCATCGGAAAGGGGATACTCGCCTCCCAAAAGAAAATATTGTCGTTTCCGTAGAAACGTTGCTCGATTTAGAAGGAGAACTTATAGAACACATAGTATTCCATAGCGACTCAATTTCAGTGTTAATTCGTCAATGGGAGGGAGCGAGGGATGCAGTAAAGAAGGAATAGTGAATCGGAACGGAGATACTCTCCTCCCAAAAGAAACTCTTGTCGTTTCCATAGAAACGTTACTCGATTTAGAAGGTGATGTCATAGAACCAATAGTATTTCATAGCGACACCACTTCCGTGTTAATTCGTCAGTGTGAGGGGCGAGGGATGCAGTAAAGATGGAATAGTGCATCGGAAAGGGGATACTCGCCTCCCAAAAGAAAATATTGTCGTTTCCGTAGAAACGTTTCTCGATTTAGAAGGAGAAGTTACAGAACACATAGTATTCCATAGCGACTCAATTTCAGTGTTAATTCGTCAATGGGAGGGAGCGAGGGATGCAGTAAAGAAGGAATAGTGAATCGGAACGGAGATACTCTCCTCCCAAAAGAAACTCTTGTCGTTTCCATAGAAAAGTTACTCGATTTAGAAGGAGATGTCATTGAACCAATAGTATTTCATAGCGACACCACTTCCGTGTTAATTCGTCAGTGTGAGGGGCGAGGGATGCAGTAAAAATGGAATAGTGCATCGGAAAGGGGATACTCGCCTACCAAAAGAAAATATTGTCGTTTCCGTAGAAACGTTCCTCGATTTAGAAGGAGAAGTTATAGAACACATAGTATTCCATAGCGACTCAATTTCAGTGTTAATTCGTCAATGGGATGGAGCGAGAGATGCAGTAAAGAAGGAATAGTGAATCGAAACGGAGATACTCTCCTCCCAAAAGAAACTCTTGTCGTTTCCATAGAAACGTTACTCGATTTAGAAAGAGATGTCATAGAACCAATAGTATTTCATAGCGACACCACTTCAGTGTTAATTCGTCAGTGTGAGGGGCGAGGGATGCAGTAAAGATGGAATAGTTCATCGGAAAGGGGATACTCGCCTCCCAAAAGAAAATATTGTCGTTTCCGTAGAAACGTTCCTCGATTTAGAAGGAGAAGTTATAGAACACATAGTATTCCATAGCGACTCAATTTCAGTGTTAATTTGTCAATGGGAGGGAGCGAGGGATGCAGTAAAGATGGAATAGTGAATCGGAACGGAGATACTCTCCTCCCAAAAGAAACTCTTGTCGTTTCCATAGAAACGTTACTCGATTTAGAAGGAGATGACATAGAACCAATAGTATTTCATATTGACACCACTTCCGTGTTAATTCGTCAGTGTGAGGGGCGATGGATGCAGTAAAGATGGAATAGTGCGTCGGAAAGGGGATACTCGCCTCCCAAAAGAAAATATTGTCGTTTCCGTAGAAACGTTCCTCGATTTAGAAGGAGAAGTTATAGAACACATAGTATTCCTTAGCGACTCAATTTCAGTGTTAATTCGTCAATGTGAGGGAGCGAGGGATGCAGTAAAGAAGGAATAGTGAGTCGGAACGGAGATACTCTCCTCCCAAAAGAAACTCTTGACGTTTCCATAGAAACGTTACTCGATTTAGAAGGAGATGTCATAGAAACAATAGTATTACATAGCGACACCACTTCCGTGTTAATTCGTAAGTGTGAGGGGCGAGGGATGCAGTAAAGATGGAATAGTGCATCGGGAAGGGGAACTCGCCTCCCAAAAGAAAATATCGTCGTTTCCGTAGAAACGTTTCTCGATTTAGAAGGAGACGTTATAGAACACATAGTATTCCATAGCGACTCAATTTCAGTGTTAATTCGTCAATGGGAGGGAGCGAGGGAAGCAGTAAATAAGGAATAGTGAATCGGAACGGAGATACTCTCCTCCCAAAAGAAACTCTTGTCGTTTCCATAGAAACGTTACTCGATTTAGAAGGTGATGTCATAGGACACATAGTATTTCATAGCGACACCACTTCCGTGTTAATTCGTCAGTGTGAGGGGCGAGGGATGCAGTAAAGATGGAATAGTGCATCGGAAAGGGGATACTCGCCTCCCAAAAGAAAATATTGTCGTTTCCGTAGAAACGTTCCTCGATTTAGAAGGAGAAGTTATAGAACACATAGTATTCCATAGCGACTCAATTTCAGTGTTAATTCGTCAATGGGAGGGAGCGAGGGATGCAGTAAAGAAGGAATAAAGAATCGGAACGGAGATACTCTCCTCCCAAAAGAAACTCTTGTCGTTTCCATAGAAACGTTACTCGATTTAGAAGGAGATGTCATAGAACCAATAGTATTTCATAGCGACACCACTTCCGTGTTAATTCGTCAGTGTGAGGGGCGAGGGATGCAGTAAAGATATAATAGTGCATCGGAAAGGGGATACTCGCCTCCCAAAAGAAAATATTCTCGTTTCCGTAGAAACGTTTCTCGATTTAGAAGGAGAAGTTATAGAGCACATAGTATTCCATAGCGACTCAATTTCAGTGTTAATTCGTCAATGGGATGGAGCGAGGGATGCAGTAAAGAAGGAATAGTGAATCGGAACGGAGATACTCTCCTCCCAAAAGAAACTCGTGTCGTTTCCATAGAAACGTTACTCGATTTAGAAGGAGATGTCATAGAACCAATAGTATTTCATAGCGACACCACTTCCGTGTTAATTCGTCAGTGTGAGGGGCGAGGGATGCAGTAAAGATGGAATAGTTCATCGGAAAGGGGATACTCGCCTCCCAAAAGAAAATATTGTCGTTTCCGTAGAAACGTTCCTCGATTTAGAAGGAGAAGTTATAGAACACATAGTATTCCATAGCGACTCAATTTCAGTGTTAATTCGTCAATGGGAGGGAGCGAGGGATTCAGTAAAGATGGAATAGTGAATCGGAACGGAGATACTCTCCTCCCAAAAGAAACTCTTGTCGTTTCCATAGAAACGTTACTCGATTTAGAAGGAGTTGACATAGAACCAATAGTATTTCATATTGACACCACTTCCGTGTTAATTCGTCAGTGTGAGGGGCGAGGGATGCAGTAAAGATGGAATAGTGCGTCGGAAAGGGGATACTCGCCTCCCAAAAGAAAATATTGTCGTTTCCGTAGAAACGTTCCTCGATTTAGAAGGAGAAGTTATAGAACACATAGTATTCCATAGCGACTCAATGTCAGTGTTAATTCGTCAATGTGAGGGAGCGAGGGATGCAGTAAAGAAGGAATAGTGAATCGGAATGGAGATACTCTCCTCCCAAAAGAAACTCTTGTCGTTTCCATAGAAACGTTACTCGATTTAGAAGGTGATGTCATAGGACCAATAGTATTTCATAGCGACACCACTTCCGTGTTAATTCGTCAGTGTGAGGGGCGAGGGATGCAGAAAAGATGGAATAGTGCATCGGAAGTGGGATACTCGCCTCCCAAAAGAAATTATTGTCGCTTCCGTAGAAACGTTCCTCGATTTAGGAGGAGAAGTTATAGAACACATAGTATTCCATAGCGACTCAATTTCAGTGTTATTTCGGCAATGTGAAGGAGCGAGGGATGCAGTAAAGAAGGAATAGTGAATCGGAACGGAGATACGCTCCTCCCAAAAGAAACTCTTGTCGTTTCCATAGAAACGTTACTCGATTTAGAAGGAGATGTCATAGAACCAATAGTATTTCATAGCGACACCACTTCCGTGTTAATTCGTAAGTGTGAGGGGCGAGGGATGCAGTAAAGATGGAATAGTGCATCGGAAAGCTGAACTCGCCTCCCAAAAGAAAATATTGTCGTTTCCGTAGAAACGTTCCTCGATTTAGAAGGAGACGTTATAGAACACATAGTATTCCATAGCGACTCAATTTCAGTGGTAATTCGTCAATGGGATGGAGCGAGGGAAGCAGTAAATAAGGAATAGTGAATCGGAACGGAGATACTCTCCTCCCAAAAGAAACTCTTGTCGTTTCCATAGAAACGTTACTCGATTTAGAAGGAGATGTCATAGAACCAATAGTATTTCATAGCGACACCACTTCCGTGTTAATTCGTCAGTGTGAGGGGCGAGGGATGCAGTAAAGATTGAATAGTGCATCGGAAAGGGGATACTCGCCTCCCAAAAGAAAATATTGTCGTTTCCGTAGAAACGTTCCTCGATTTAGAAGGAGAAGTTATAGAACACATAGTATTCCATAGCGACTCAATTTCAGTGTTAATTCGTCAATGGGAGGGAGCGAGGGATTCAGTAAAGAAGGAATAAAGAATCGGAACGGAGATACTCTCCTCCCAAAAGAAACTCTTGTCGTTTCCATAGAAACGTTACTCGATTTAGAAGGAGATGTCATAGAACCAATAGTACTTCATAGCGACACCACTTCCGTGTTAATTCGTCAGTGTGAGGGGCGAGGGATGCAGTAAAGATGGAATAGAGCATCGGAAAGGGGATACTCGCCTCCCAAAAGAAAATGTTGTCGTTTCCGTAGAAACGTTCCTCGATTTAGAAGGAGAAGTTATAGAACACATAGAATTCCATAGCGACTCAATTTCAGTGTAAATTCGTCAATGTGAGGGAGCGAGGGATGCAGTAAAGAAGGAATAGTGAATCGGAACGGAGATACTCTCCTCCCAAAAGAAACTCTTGTCGTTTCCATAGAAACGTTACTCGATTTAGAAGGAGATGTCATACAACCAATAGTATTTCATAGCGACACCACTCCCGTGTTAATTCGTCAGTGTGAGGGGCGAGGGATGCAGTAAAGATGGAATAGTGCATCGGAAAGGGGATACTCGCCTCCCAAAAGAAAATATTGTCGTTTCCGTAGAAACGTTCCTCGATTTAGAAGGAGAAGTTATAGAACACATAGTATTCCATAGCGACTCAATTTCAGTGTTAATTCGTCAATGGGAGGGAGCGAGGGATGCAGTAAAGAAGGAATAGTGAATCGGAACGGAGATACTCTCCTCCCAAAAGAAACTCTTGTCGTTTCCATAGAAACGTTACTCGATTTAGAAGGAGATGTCATAGAACCAATAGTATTTCATAGCGACACCACTTCCGTGTTAATTCGTCAGTGTGAGGGAGCTAGGGATGCAGTAAAGAAGGAATAGTGAATCGGAACGGAGATACTCTCCTCCCAAAAGAAACTCTTGTCGTTTCCATAGAAACGTTACTCGATTTAGAAGGAGATGTCATAGAACCAATAGTATTTCATAGCGACACCACTTCCGTGTTAATTCGTCAGTGTGAGGGAGCTAGGGATGCAGTAAAGAAGGAATAGTGAATCGGAACGGAGATACTCCCCTCCCAAAAGAAACTCTTGTCGTTTCCAAAGAAACGTTACTCGATTTAGTAGGAGATGTCATAGAACCAATAGTATGTCATAGCGACACCACTTCCGTGTTAATTCGTCAGTGTGAGGGGCGAGGGATGCAGTAAAGATGGAATAGTGCATCGGAAAGGGGATACTCGCCTCCCAAAAGAAAACATTGTCGTTTCCGTAGAAACGTTCCTCGATTTAGAAGGAGAAGTTATAGAACACATAGTATTCCATAGCGACTCAATGTCAGTGTTAATTCGTCAATGGGAGGGAGCGAGGGATGCAGTAAAGAAGGAATAGTGAATCGGAACGGAGATACTCTCCTCCCAAAAGAAACTCTTGTGGTTTCCATAGAAACGTTACTCGATTTAGAAGGTGATGTCATAGAACCAATAGTATTTCATAGCGACACCACTTCCGTGTTAATTCGTCAGTGTGAGGGGCGAGGGATGCAGTAAAGATGGAATAGTGCATCGGAAAGGGGATACTCGCCTCCCAAAAGAAAATATTGTCGTTTCCGTAGAAACGTTTCTCGATTTAGAAGGAGAAGTTATAGAACACATAGTATTCCATAGCGACTCAATTTCAGTGTTAATTCGTCAATGGGATGGAGCGAGGGATGCAGTAAAGAAGGAATAGTGAATCGGAACGGAGATACTCTCCTCCCAAAAGAAACTCTTGTCGTTTCCATAGAAACGTTACTCGATTTAGAAGGATATGACATAGAACCAATAGTATTTCATAGCGACACCACTTCCGTGTTAATTCGTCAGTGTGAGGGGCGAGGGATGCAGTAAAGGTGGAATAGTTCATCGGAAAGGGGATACTCGCCTCCCAAAAGAAAATATTGTCGTTTCCGTAGAAACGTTCCTCGATTTAGAAGGAGAAGTTATAGAACACATAGTATTCCATAGCGACTCAATTTCAGTGTTAATTCGTCAATGGGAGGGAGCGAGGGATGCAGTAAAGATGGAATAGTGAATCGGAACGGAGATACTCTCCTCCCAAAAGAAACTCTTGTCGTTTCCATAGAAACGTTACTCGATTTAGAAGGAGATGACATAGAACCAATAGTATTTCATATTGACACCACTTCCGTGTTAATTCGTCAGTGTGAGGGGCGAGGGATGCAGTAAAGATGGAATAGTGCGTCGGAAAAGGGATACTCGCCTCCCAAAAGAAAATATTGTCGTTTCCGTAGAAACGTTCCTCGATTTAGAAGGAGAAGTTATAGAACACATAGTATTCCATAGCGACTCAATTTCAGTGTTAATTCGTCAATGTGAGGGAGCGAGGGATGCAGTAAAGAAGGAATAGTGAATCGGAATGGAGATACTCTCCTCCCAAAAGAAACTCTTGTCGTTTCCATAGAAACGTTACTCGATTTAGAAGGTGATGTCATAGGACCAATAGTATTTCATAGCGACACCACTTCCGTGTTAATTCGTCAGTGTGAGGGGCGAGGGATGCAGAAAAGATGGAATAGTGCATCGGAAGTGGGATACTCGCCTCCCAAAAGAAATTATTGTCGTTTCCATAGAAACGTTCCTCGATTTAGGAGGAGAAGTTATAGAACACATAGTATTCCATAGCGACTCAATTTCAGTGTTAATTCGTCAATGTGAGGGAGCGAGGGATGCAGTAAAGAAGGAATAGTGAATCGGAACGGAGATACTCTCCTCCCAAAAGAAACTCTTGTCGTTTCCATAGAAACGTTACTCGATTTAGAAGAAGATGTCATAGAACCAATAGTATTTCATAGCGACACCACTTCCGTGTTAATTCGTAAGTGTGAGGGGCGAGGGATGCAGTAAAGATGGAATAGTGCATCGGAAAGCTGAACTCGCCTCCCAAAAAAAAATATTGTCGTTTCCGTAGAAACGTTCCTCGATTTAGAAGGAGACGTTATAGAACACATAGTATTCCATAGCGACTCAATTTCAGTGGTAATTCGTCAATGGGAGGGAGCGAGGGAAGCAGTAAATAAGGAATAGTGAATCGGAACGGAGATACTCTCCTCCCAAAAGAAACTCTTGTCGTTTCCATAGAAACGTTACTCGATTTAGAAGGAGATGTCATAGAACCAATAGTATTTCATAGCGACACCACTTCCGTGTTAGTTCGTCAGTGTGAGGGGCGAGGGATGCAGTAAAGATGGAATAGTGCATCGGAAAGGGGATACTCGCCTCCCAAAAGAAAATATTGTCGTTTCCGTAGAAACGTTCCTCGATTTAGAAGGAGAAGTTATAGAACACATAGTATTCCATAGCGACTCAATTTCAGTGTTAATTCGTCAATGGGAGGGAGCGAGGGATGCAGTAAAGAAGGAATAAAGAATCGGAACGGAGATACTCTCCTCCCAAAAGAAACTCTTGTCGTTTCCATAGAAACGTTACTCGATTTAGAAGGAGATGTCATAGAACCAATAGTATTTCATAGCGACACCACTTACGTGTTAATTCGTCAGTGTGAGGGGCGAGGGATACAGTAAAGATGAAATAGTGCATCGGAAAGGGGATACTCGCCTCCCAAAAGAAAATATTGTCGTTTCCGTAGAAACGTTCCTCGATTTAGAAGGAGAAGTTATAGAACACAAAGTATTCCATAGCGACTCAATTTCAGTGTTAATTCGTCAATGGGAGGGAGCGAGGGATGCAGTAAAGAAGGAATAAAGAATCGGAACGGAGATACTCTCCTCCCAAAAGAAACTCTTGACGTTTCCATAGAAACGTTACTCGATTTAGAAGGAGATGTCATAGAACCAATAGTATTTCATAGCGACACCACTTCCGTGTTAATTCGTCAGTGTGAGGGGCGAGGGATGCAGTAAAGATGGAATAGTGCATCGGAAATGGGATACCCGCCTCCCAAAAGAAAATATTGTCGTTTCCGTAGAAACGTTCCTTGATTTAGAAGGAGAAGTTATAGAACACATAGTATTCCATAGCGACTCAATTTCAGTGTTAATTCGTCAATGTGAGGGAGCGAGGGATGCAGTAAAGAAGGAATAGTGAATCGGAACGGAGATACTCTCCTCCCAAAAGAAACTCTTGTCGTTTCCATAGAAACGTTACTCGATTTAGAAGGAGAAGTCATAGAACCAATAGTACTTCATAGCGACACCACTTCCCTGTTAATTCGTCAGTGTGAGGGGCGAGGGATGCAGTAAAGATGGAATAGTGCATCGGAAAGGGGATACTCGCCTCCCAAAAGAAAATGTTGTCGTTTCCGTAGAAACGTTCCTCGATTTAGAAGGAGAAGTTATAGAACACATAGAATTCCATAGCGACTCAATTTCAGTGTTAATTCGTCAATGTGAGGGAGCGAGGGATGCAGTAAAGAAGGAATAGTGAATCGGAACGGAGGTACTCTCCTCCCAAAAGTAACTCTTGTCGTTTCCATAGAAACGTTACTCGATTTAGAAGGAGATCTCATACAACCAATAGTATTTCATAGCGACACCACTCCCGTGTTAATTCGTCAGTGTGAGGGGCGAGGGATGCAGTAAAGATGGAATAGTGCATCGGAAAGGGGATATTCGCCTCCCAAAAGAAAATATTGTCGTTTCCGTAGAAACGTTCCTCGATTTAGAATGAGAAGTTATAGAACACATAGTATTCCATAGCGACTCAATTTCAGTGTTAATTCGTCAATGGGAGGGAGCGAGGGATGCAGTAAAGAAGGAATAGTGAATCGGAACGGAGATACTCTCCTCCCAAAAGAAACTCTTGACGTTTCCATAGAAACGTTACTCGATTTAGAAGGAGATGTCATTGAACCAATAGTATTTCATATTGACACCACTTCCGTGTTAATTCGTCAGTGTGAGGGGCGAGGGATGCAGTAAAGATGGAATAGTGCATCGGAAAGAGGATACTCTCCTCCCAATGGAAAATATTGTCGTTTCCGTATAAACGTTCCTCGATTTAGAAGGAGATATTATAGAACACATAGTATTCCATAGCGACTCAATTTCGGTGTTAATTCGTCAATGGGAGGGAGCGAGGGATGCAGTAAAGAGGGAATAGTGAATCGGAACGGAGATACTCTAATCCCAAAAGAAACTCTTGTCGTTTCCATAGAAACGTTACTCGATTTAGAAGGAGATGTCATAGAACCAATAGTATTTCATAGCGACACCACTTCCGTGTTAATTCGTCAGTGTGAGGGAGCTAGGGATGCAGTAAAGAAGGAATAGTGAATCGGAACGGAGATACTCTCCTCCCAAAAGAAACTCTTGTCGTTTCCATAGAAACGTTACTCGATTTAGAAGGAGATGTCATAGAACCAATAGTATTTCATAGCGACACCACTTCCGTGTTAATTCGTCAGTGTGAGGGAGCTAGGGATGCAGTAAAGAAGGAATGGTGAATCGGAACGGAGATACTCCCCTCCCAAAAGAAACTCTTGTCGTTTCCAAAGAAACGTTACTCGATTTAGAAGGAGATGTCATAGAACCAATAGTATGTCATAGCGACACCACTTCCGTGTTAATTCGTCAGTGTGAGGGGCGATGGATGCAGTAAAGATGGAATAGTGCGTCGGAAAGGGGATACTCGCCTCCCAAAAGAAAATATTGTCGTTTCCGTAGAAACGTTCCTCGATTTAGAAGGAGAAGTTATAGAACACATAGTATTCCTTAGCGACTCAATTTCAGTGTTAATTCGTCAATGTGAGGGAGCGAGGGGATGCAGTAAAGAAGGAATAGTGAGTCGGAACGGAGATACTCTCCTCCCAAAAGAAACTCTTGACGTTTCCATAGAAACGTTACTCGATTTAGAAGGAGATGTCATAGAAACAATAGTATTACATAGCGACACCACTTCCGTGTTAATTCGTAAGTGTGAGGGGCGAGGGATGCAGTAAAGATGGAATAGTGCATCGGGAAGGGGAACTCGCCTCCCAAAAGAAAATATCGTCGTTTCCGTAGAAACGTTTCTCGATTTAGAAGGAGACGTTATAGAACACATAGTATTCCATAGCGACTCAATTTCAGTGTTAATTCGTCAATGGAGGGAGCGAGGGAAGCAGTAAATAAGGAATAGTGAATCGGAACGGAGATACTCTCCTCCCAAAAGAAACTCTTGTCGTTTCCATAGAAACGTTACTCGATTTAGAAGGTGATGTCATAGGACACATAGTATTTCATAGCGACACCACTTCCGTGTTAATTCGTCAGTGTGAGGGGCGAGGGATGCAGTAAAGATGGAATAGTGCATCGGAAAGGGGATACTCGCCTCCCAAAAGAAAATATTGTCGTTTCCGTAGAAACGTTCCTCGATTTAGAAGGAGAAGTTATAGAACACATAGTATTCCATAGCGACTCAATTTCAGTGTTAATTCGTCAATGGGAGGGAGCGAGGGATGCAGTAAAGAAGGAATAAAGAATCGGAACGGAGATACTCTCCTCCCAAAAGAAACTCTTGTCGTTTCCATAGAAACGTTACTCGATTTAGAAGGAGATGTCATAGAACCAATAGTATTTCATAGCGACACCACTTCCGTGTTAATTCGTCAGTGTGAGGGGCGAGGGATGCAGTAAAGATATAATAGTGCATCGGAAAGGGGATACTCGCCTCCCAAAAGAAAATATTCTCGTTTCCGTAGAAACGTTTCTCGATTTAGAAGGAGAAGTTATAGAACACATAGTATTCCATAGCGACTCAATTTCAGTGTTAATTCGTCAATGGGATGGAGCGAGGGATGCAGTAAAGAAGGAATAGTGAATCGGAACGGAGATACTCTCCTCCCAAAAGAAACTCGTGTCGTTTCCATAGAAACGTTACTCGATTTAGAAGGAGATGTCATAGAACCAATAGTATTTCATAGCGACACCACTTCCGTGTTAATTCGTCAGTGTGAGGGGCGAGGGATGCAGTAAAGATGGAATAGTTCATCGGAAAGGGGATACTCGCCTCCCAAAAGAAAATATTGTCGTTTCCGTAGAAACGTTCCTCGATTTAGAAGGAGAAGTTATAGAACACATAGTATTCCATAGCGACTCAATTTCAGTGTTAATTCGTCAATGGGAGGGAGCGAGGGATTCAGTAAAGATGGAATAGTGAATCGGAACGGAGATACTCTCCTCCCAAAAGAAACTCTTGTCGTTTCCATAGAAACGTTACTCGATTTAGAAGGAGATGACATAGAACCAATAGTATTTCATATTGACACCACTTCCGTGTTAATTCGTCAGTGTGAGGGGCGAGGGATGCAGTAAAGATGGAATAGTGCGTCGGAAAGGGGATACTCGCCTCCCAAAAGAAAATATTGTCGTTTCCGTAGAAACGTTCCTCGATTTAGAAGGAGAAGTTATAGAACACATAGTATTCCATAGCGACTCAATGTCAGTGTTAATTCGTCAATGTGAGGGAGCGAGGGATGCAGTAAAGAAGGAATAGTGAATCGGAATGGAGATACTCTCCTCCCAAAAGAAACTCTTGTCGTTTCCATAGAAACGTTACTCGATTTAGAAGGTGATGTCATAGGACCAATAGTATTTCATAGCGACACCACTTCCGTGTTAATTCGTCAGTGTGAGGGGCGAGGGATGCAGAAAAGATGGAATAGTGCATCGGAAGTGGGATACTCGCCTCCCAAAAGAAATTATTGTCGCTTCCGTAGAAACGTTCCTCGATTTAGGAGGAGAAGTTATAGAACACATAGTATTCCATAGCGACTCAATTTCAGTGTTATTTCGGCAATGTGAGGGAGCGAGGGATGCAGTAAAGAGGGAATAGTGAATCGGAACGGAGATACGCTCCTCCCAAAAGAAACTCTTGTCGTTTCCATAGAAACGTTACTCGATTTAGAAGGAGATGTCATAGAACCAATAGTATTTCATAGCGACACCACTTCCGTGTTAATTCGTAAGTGTGAGGGGCGAGGGATGCAGTAAAGATGGAATAGTGCATCGGAAAGCTGAACTCGCCTCCCAAAAGAAAATATTGTCGTTTCCGTAGAAACGTTCCTCGATTTAGAAGGAGACGTTATAGAACACATAGTATTCCATAGCGACTCAATTTCAGTGGTAATTCGTCAATGGGATGGAGCGAGGGAAGCAGTAAATAAGGAATAGTGAATCGGAACGGAGATACTCTCCTCCCAAAAGAAACTCTTGTCGTTTCCATAGAAACGTTACTCGATTTAGAAGGAGATGTCATAGAACCAATAGTATTTCATAGCGACACCACTTCCGTGTTAATTCGTCAGTGTGAGGGGCGAGGATGCAGTAAAGATTGAATAGTGCATCGGAAAGGGGATACTCGCCCCCCAAAAGAAATATTGTCGTTTCCGTAGAAACGTTCCTCGATTTAGAAGGAGAAGTTATAGAACACATAGTATTCCATAGCGACTCAATTTCAGTGTTAATTCGTCAATGGGAGGGAGCGAGGGATTCAGTAAAGAAGGAATAAAGAATCGGAACGGAGATACTCTCCTCCCAAAAGAAACTCTTGTCGTTTCCATAGAAACGTTACTCGATTTAGAAGGAGATGTCATAGAACCAATAGTACTTCATAGCGACACCACTTCCGTGTTAATTCGTCAGTGTGAGGGGCGAGGGATGCAGTAAAGATGGAATAGAGCATCGGAAAGGGGATACTCGCCTCCCAAAAGAAAATGTTGTCGTTTCCGTAGAAACGTTCCTCGATTTAGAAGGAGAAGTTATAGAACACATAGAATTCCATAGCGACTCAATTTCAGTGTAAATTCGTCAATGTGAGGGAGCGAGGGATGCAGTAAAGAAGGAATAGTGTATCGGAACGGAGATACTCTCCTCCCAAAAGAAACTCTTGTCGTTTCCATAGAAACGTTACTCGATTTAGAAGGAGATGTCATACAACCAATAGTATTTCATAGCGACACCACTCCCGTGTTAATTCGTCAGTGTGAGGGGCGAGGATGCAGTAAAGATGGAATAGTGCATCGGAAAAGGGGATACTCGCCTCCCAAAAGAAAATATTGTCGTTTCCGTAGAAACGTTCCTCGATTTAGAAGGAGAAGTTATAGAACACATAGTATTCCATAGCGACTCATTTCAGTGTTAATTCGTCAATGGGAGGGAGCGAGGGATGCAGTAAAGAAGGAATAGTGAATCGGAACGGAGATACTCTCCTCCCAAAAAGAAACTCTTGTCGTTTCCATAGAAACGTTACTCGATTTAGAAGGAGATGTCATAGAACCAATAGTATTTCATAGCGACACCACTTCCGTGTTAATTCGTCAGTGTGAGGGAGCTAGGGATGCAGTAAAGAAGGAATAGTGAATCGGAACGGAGATACTCTCCTCCCAAAAGAAACTCTTGTCGTTTCCATAGAAACGTTACTCGATTTAGAAGGAGATGTCATAGAACCAATAGTATTTCATAGCGACACCACTTCCGTGTTAATTCGTCAGTGTGAGGGAGCTAGGGATGCAGTAAAGAAGGAATAGTGAATCGGAACGGAGATACTCCCCTCCCAAAAGAAACTCTTGTCGTTTCCAAAGAAACGTTACTCGATTTAGAAGGAGATGTCATAGAACCAATAGTATGTCATAGCGACACCACTTCCGTGTTAATTCGTCAGTGTGAGGGGCGAGGGATGCAGTAAAGATGGAATAGTGCATCGGAAAGGGGATACTCGCCTCCCAAAAGAAAACATTGTCGTTTCCGTAGAAACGTTCCTCGATTTAGAAGGAGAAGTTATAGAACACATAGTATTCCATAGCGACTCAATTTCAGTGTTAATTCGTCAATGGGAGGGAGCGAGGGATGCAGTAAAGAAGGAATAGTGAATCGGAACGGAGATACTCTCCTCCCAAAAGAAACTCTTGTGGTTTCCATAGAAACGTTACTCGATTTAGAAGGTGATGTCATAGAACCAATAGTATTTCATAGCGACACCACTTCCGTGTTAATTCGTCAGTGTGAGGGGCGAGGGATGCAGTAAAGATGGAATAGTGCATCGGAAAGGGGATACTCGCCTCCAAAAGAAAATATTGTCGTTTCCGTAGAAACGTTTCTCGATTTAGAAGGAGAAGTTATAGAACACATAGTATTCCATAGCGACTCAATTTCAGTGTTAATTCGTCAATGGATGGAGCGAGGGATGCAGTAAAGAAGGAATAGTGAATCGGAACGGAGATACTCTCCTCCCAAAAGAAACTCTTGTCGTTTCCATAGAAACGTTACTCGATTTAGAAGGAGATGACATAGAACCAATAGTATTTCATAGCGACACCACTTCCGTGTTAATTCGTCAGTGTGAGGGGCGAGGGATGCAGTAAAGGTGGAATAGTTCATCGGAAAGGGGATACTCGCCTCCCAAAAGAAAATATTGTCGTTTCCGTAGAAACGTTCCTCGATTTAGAAGGAGAAGTTATAGAACACATAGTATTCCATAGCGACTCAATTTCAGTGTTAATTCGTCAATGGGAGGGAGCGAGGGATGCAGTAAAGATGGAATAGTGAATCGGAACGGAGATACTCTCCTCCAAAAGAAACTCTTGTCGTTTCCATAGAAACGTTACTCGATTTAGAAGGAGATGACATAGAACCAATAGTATTTCATATTGACACCACTTCCGTGTTAATTCGTCCAGTGTGAGGGGCGAGGGGATGCAGTAAAGATGGAATAGTGCGTCGGAAAAGGGATACTCGCCTCCCAAAAGAAAATATTGTCGTTTCCGTAGAAACGTTCCTCGATTTAGAAGGAGAAGTTATAGAACACATAGTATTCCATAGCGACTCAATTTCAGTGTTAATTCGTCAATGTGAGGGAGCGAGGGATGCAGTAAAGAAGGAATAGTGAATCGGAATGGAGATACTCTCCTCCCAAAAGAAACTCTTGTCGTTTCCATAGAAACGTTACTCGATTTAGAAGGTGATGTCATAGGACCAATAGTATTTCATAGCGACACCACTTCCGTGTTAATTCGTCAGTGTGAGGGGCGAGGGATGCAGAAAAGATGGAATAGTGCATCGGAAGTGGGATACTCGCCTCCCAAAAGAAATTATTGTCGTTTCCATAGAAACGTTCCTCGATTTAGGAGGAGAAGTTATAGAACACATAGTATTCCATAGCGACTCAATTTCAGTGTTAATTCGTCAATGTGAGGGAGCGAGGGATGCAGTAAAGAAGGAATAGTGAATCGGAACGGAGATACTCTCCTCCCAAAAGAAACTCTTGTCGTTTCCATAGAAACGTTACTCGATTTAGAAGAAGATGTCATAGAACCAAAAGTATTCATAGCGACACCACTTCCGTGTTAATTCGTAAGTGTGAGGGGCGAGGGATGCAGTAAAGATGGAATAGTGCATCGGAAAGCTGAACTCGCCTCCCAAAAAAAAATATTGTCGTTTCCGTAGAAACGTTCCTCGATTTAGAAGGAGACGTTATAGAACACATAGTATTCCATAGCGACTCAATTTCAGTGGTAATTCGTCAATGGGAGGGAGCGAGGGAAGCAGTAAATAAGGAATAGTGAATCGGAACGGAGATACTCTCCTCCCAAAAGAAACTCTTGTCGTTTCCATAGAAACGTTACTCGATTTAGAAGGAGATGTCATAGAACCAATAGTATTTCATAGCGACACCACTTCCGTGTTAGTTCGTCAGTGTGAGGGGCGAGGGATGCAGTAAAGATGGAATAGTGCATCGGAAAGGGGATACTCGCCTCCCAAAAGAAAATATTGTCGTTTCCGTAGAAACGTTCCTCGATTTAGAAGGAGAAGTTATAGAACACATAGTATTCCATAGCGACTCAATTTCAGTGTTAATTCGTCAATGGGAGGGAGCGAGGGGATGCAGTAAAGAAGGAATAAAGAATCGGAACGGAGATACTCTCCTCCCAAAAGAAACTCTTGTCGTTTCCATAGAAACGTTACTCGATTTAGAAGGAGATGTCATAGAACCAATAGTATTTCATAGCGACACCACTTACGTGTTAATTCGTCAGTGTGAGGGGCGAGGGATACAGTAAAGATGAAATAGTGCATCGGAAAGGGGATACTCGCCTCCCAAAAGAAAATATTGTCGTTTCCGTAGAAACGTTCCTCGATTTAGAAGGAGAAGTTATAGAACACAAAGTATTCCATAGCGACTCAATTTCAGTGTTAATTCGTCAATGGGAGGGAGCGAGGGATGCAGTAAAGAAGGAATAAAGAATCGGAACGGAGATACTCTCCTCCCAAAAGAAACTCTTGACGTTTCCATAGAAACGTTACTCGATTAGAAGGAGATGTCATAGAACCAATAGTATTTCATAGCGACACCACTTCCGTGTTAATTCGTCAGTGTGAGGGGCGAGGGATGCAGTAAAGATGGAATAGTGCATCGGAAATGGGATACCCGCCTCCCAAAAGAAAATATTGTCGTTTCCGTATAAACGTTCCTTGATTTAGAAGGAGAAGTTATAGAACACATAGTATTCCATAGCGACTCAATTTCAGTGTTAATTCGTCAATGTGAGGGAGCGAGGGATGCAGTAAAGAAGGAATAGTGAATCGGAACGGAGATACTCTCCTCCCAAAAGAAACTCTTGTCGTTTCCATAGAAACGTTACTCGATTTAGAAGGAGAAGTCATAGAACCAATAGTACTTCATAGCGACACCACTTCCCTGTTAATTCGTCAGTGTGAGGGGCGAGGGATGCAGTAAAGATGGAATAGTGCATCGGAAAGGGGATACTCGCCTCCCAAAAGAAAATGTTGTCGTTTCCGTAGAAACGTTCCTCGATTTAGAAGGAGAAGTTATAGAACACATAGAATTCCATAGCGACTCAATTTCAGTGTTAATTCGTCAATGTGAGGGAGCGAGGGGATGCAGTAAAGAAGGAATAGTGAATCGGAACGGAGATACTCTCCTCCCAAAAGAAACTCTTGTCGTTTCCATAGAAACGTTACTCGATTTAGAAGGAGATCTCATACAACCAATAGTATTTCATAGCGACACCACTCCCGTGTTAATTCGTCAGTGTGAGGGGCGAGGATGCAGTAAAGATGGAATAGTGCATCGGAAAGGGGATATTCGCCTCCCAAAGAAAATATTGTCGTTTCCGTAGAAACGTTCCTCGATTTAGAATGAGAAGTTATAGAACACATAGTATTCCATAGCGACTCAATTTCAGTGTTAATTCGTCAATGGGAGGGAGCGAGGGATGCAGTAAAGAAGGAATAGTGAATCGGAACGGAGATACTCTCCTCCCAAAAGAAACTCTTGTCGTTTCCATAGAAACGTTACTCGATTTAGAAGGAGATGTCATAGAACCAATAGTATTTCATAGCGACACCACTTCCGTGTTAATTCGTCAGTGTGAGGGAGCTAGGGATGCAGTAAAGAAGGAATGGTGAATCGGAACGGAGATACTCCCCTCCCAAAAGAAACTCTTGTCGTTTCCAAAGAAACGTTACTCGATTTAGAAGGAGATGTCATAGAACCAATAGTATGTCATAGCGACACCACTTCCGTGTTAATCGTCAGTGTGAGGGGCGATGGATGCAGTAAAGATGGAATAGTGCGTCGGAAAGGGGATACTCGCCTCCCAAAAGAAAATATTGTCGTTTCCGTAGAAACGTTCCTCGATTTAGAAGGAGAAGTTATAGAACACATAGTATTCCTTAGCGACTCAATTTCAGTGTTAATTCGTCAATGTGAGGGAGCGAGGGATGCAGTAAAGAAGGAATAGTGAGTCGGAACGGAGATACTCTCCTCCAAAAGAAACTCTTGA